>NC_056738.1:195489702-195665296 GCF_019279795.1 Protopterus annectens
GAAGATGTGACCAGCTTTACTGATGGGGAAAAGGACAGTATTTCTTTTCAAACCAAGATTTCTTCATCTGCAAGGTAAGATTTCACACTTTGACATTTTTAATTTATTTTAAAGTGATTTCCAGAATTGTGGCAGTCCATTCATAACAACAGGTTGTCCACATTGGATGTCCTTAACCCGGGTGTGACGCCCGTGCACTGGCCCAGCAATCAAGGAGCCTCAATCCTCACCACTAACACCATTGAGGGGCATCTACATTGGGAAGGATAACAAATACACAAACAGTAAAGTACAATTTCCCTTAAGAGCACACAGAGATCACAGTCAGTCTGGGGCTGGTTTCACCCTTTCTATCCAAACCCCAATAAGACTCCCCACTGGCACAGCTATAGGATCTAGATTTCAGCCTAGTGGTTAAGCTAAAACCTCCAGCACCCTCTCTGTCCAACCAGTGCTTTGTGTCCCTGCTCAAGTAGCTGACACACACACACTTTAAGATATGAGTTATATACAAACACACAGGCACTCCTGGGGAAGACTGTCACAGGTTCTCCAGCTATGCCCATTCTGCCCAGACTATACGGTAGTACCACTTGCCACCAACCACTAATATCAGCTACTAATAAGGCCCTTATCAAAGGGTGTCCAATTATTACTGTGTAATGTTATTATCCAAAAGTGTGACCAGAACTTTGTAAGGCTTATTGGAGTGGCTTGGCCAGTATCACTATATACATGCAATGTACTCTCGAGCTTAAATTATCCCTACACAAAACAGCTACAGTTGAAAGGTTTAAAAATATTTAATAATAAATAATAAAAACACAAAACAATACTTCTTACTACACAGTGCTAGTTGAGAGTTCAGAGATCACAGGGAAATGCTTAAAATAATACAGTACAATAGTTGACATCAATACAGAAAACAACTAGTCTAATCTTCCTATTTCCTAGCTATTTCTAAGAGATACCCTAAAGTCTAAGATCCTACTTACATACAGAGCACAGGCAGAGTGCTCGTGAGTTGGATGTTCTCAAGACAAATGCAAAATGCTCTCTCTCTGTCGTTGAGAAAGTCCATTAAATTGATAATGCATCCTGCTGACTCATTCTAGATTACAGCATTCTTAACAATTCTCTGGTTCCCAGGCTGACCGAAACTCTACATTTACATTTCTTAGTAGGTTTGCACCTGGTCAGGAAACACAGCAATAAACAATATTATAGATGTAAATTTTAGCAATTAACTCTGATCTAAAAACAATAGGAAGAATTCCTTCATCCAAACATCTTCGCTCCGAGTTTTGAAATCAACCAATTATACAATGCTTGACTTATCAGCTTTCCTCCAGCAGAGTGCAGTGTGGTTACACTTTTGAACTTCAACATCCAATACAATTTTCTTATTCAACAGAACAAGCCTGTGGCTTATATTAATATGTACAAATGACAGAATTATCTACAAAATTCTATCTAGCTAGGCTGGCAGTCTTCACATATCTTCACACTGGGGACTGCCTGTATTCTGATTCCATCTCCCCCAACACCACACAGTGGCAGGAACAACTGCACACACAACTGTCACAGCTGAAGTAAACATAACACAATGCATGATATCTGTGAAGAAGAATAAAAAAAACAGCTGCACTTATAAGAATAAAAAAATGAAATTACTGGTAGTAAAAACAGAAAACAAAGAAGAAAATGTCAGTAAAGTATGAAAAGGAAAAACAATGACAACAAGATAATTATAAATTAACAGTTTCAAATAACAGTTTTCCATTAGAATAATAAACGATAGTAACTTCATAAGGCAAGCATCACATGATTATAAAAACAAGTTAAAAATACAATATGTACAGAGTATTGAAGACAAACGTTATGATTAATAATATATGCAATTTTGAATAAAAAGTATGATAAGAATTTGATATTCATATATATAAATCCAAGTAGGCAAAGCAGAAGGAAAGACAGAAGAGGATTGAAAAAGGAAGATAAGATGGGGTACAGATTAAGTGCCTGTAAGAGCAATATTCCTAATGTCTCTATATGTAATTGCACTATTTTTTCACTTGGGATGTGCAGAGGGTGTTTGCTATGTTCTTGTTACTTTGATATTTCAGAAGTAAATATAAATAATGCTTTAACGAAATAGTAACATATATTGTTATCAGGAGGCAGTAGTATATGGACTTGCATGTCTATGCGAAAAAACATACATGCCAACTGAGAAAGAGAGTGCAAGAACATGTAAGAAACATTAAAAATGGCGCTGTTACAACTACAGTGGCCATGCACTTTATGGAGTGGCATAATCAGAATCCAGGTTTATTAAAATGTTTTATTATGTTTCTGTGTTAATGTCCTGCATTGTTTCTTAACATTGCAGATTTACTATTGAATAATAAGACTGATTTATTTTCATATTTGAAACTTTACAGCCTAGAGGTATGAATAATAAACTTATCATGAAATATTTATTGTAATTATGTATTTATTACAAAATATTTATTATAGTTATTTTCACTATTTGCAAAATATTTATTCTAAGATGTTGGGGCTTAGTGTATATGTCCCATTAAGTCAGAATGAGTGAATTCATTGCTTGTGTGTAAAGAAAAGGGTGTTAATTGATTGTGTTTGATCCTTAGAAGGTGGTTAGTTGAAGCATTTGCTCTTTTGATGAAGTTTAAATAAAAGAATGAAAAAAAGATTTTATAAATGTTATTTTTGAGACTTTACACTATTATATAATGACTGATATGGCCCATAGCTGTGTACAAGATGACACTGCTTACCTGTGCTGCCATCTGCTGGCTGCACATCAGACTTTGGGGTGCCATGCTGCTACCATCTGCTGACCACCACCATTCTCGTTACTCAAACGACATGCGGCAGAGGTATCTGCATGAATTCTACCTGTGTCATCTGTTGCTGGTTGTGGCAGTGACACCATACTGACCCAGAATCACATTATGCAGAATACAGCAAGCAATAAATATTCTGCATGCAGTAGCAGGGTTATACTTTAAGGCCCTCCAGACTCATCCAGGACACAGACATGGGGTTTAAGCAAGCCAAACACTCACTCATTCAGTCAATGACTATTTGTGTCTGGGATAAGGCTCTTCTGTAACTCCATGTCGATTACGAACTGGTGTCATTAGCCAAAGTTTGAGTGTATAACCTGTGTCACCTGAAAAACATAAGACGTGTAAACACACAAAGATGACTCGGTTAGTCATTAAACCTTAGACAGTATACAGAAAAATAGCTCTGAAGTCACAAACTGATTTATTGTACATTTCAGAAGGGGGTCTATGTGGTATCCTAATATGCAGGAAGTGGCAATACAATGTACTACATGTAGAAATCAGGCAATGTCAGTAAAATGGGCTGATGTGTTGTTGATTCAGCCATGTGCATCACATATTGCCTGGCAGTTGATGGAATGGTATCCCTTCTTATCATTGTACCTCTCTTACAATGTTCCATTTGGGGACCTAATAGCCATAGAGGTGTAATCTGTTGCACCAAGCACCTCAAGGAAACATGACAGACCATAGAAGATAAGCATATTAGGTGGTTCATTTGTGGGAATATTAGGAAATAGATCTGCTCGACATAAGCAAGGATAGCATTGAGGAGCTGATGTATCATCCTCAAAGCAGAAACCTAATGTGTCTTCAGTCTCTCCGAAGTACCCTCATGGTAAGTATAGTGAGGGCTATACGTACCCAGAGACAGAGGTTTGCAGTGACACTCAGAAAAGCACCACAAAGCATGAAACAACTAAACTCATAGCTAAGCATCTTTGCTAATCACAAAGAGACTTGCTTTCTTTATAGCCTACCAGTGCATGATACACTTGAACAGAAAATATATGACTCTCGAACCACATAAAGTGAGGAAAATGTATTCATTACAATACAATAGGACCAGCATTTGCATACAGATTTCATTATGCATTCATTTGCATATGACTTTTCACACTACTTTTACAAGCTTGCAGATAAACACAGCATGTTTCTATGAAATGCACTTCATATGTGCTTGTGTGGAACTACTGCACATACCTGCTGAGCATTAAAGTTGTGAAGCTCAAAGTACTTTATATCAGTTTAATTTTGCAAGTGATATAATGACTCTTCCTAGAACCTAAGAGTGAGGTAGGTGATAATATGTAGGTAGTATCTGCATGGGAATATTTGTATTTTAGTAGTTTTGATATATGCAAGCAGTATGATTTTAATAGTTAAGGAAAACATTGCATTGTATTAAGTGGTTGAAAATCTGAAGACAGGGACTAAGTATAACTGAATATGAATGCAGCAATGATCTATTCATCATGTTTCAGTAGGGCTTGTGTGCGACTATCACACACACCTCCTGTGCACTTGCATAATGACTGGCCGAACTACCAATGTTCCAACTCCTATGCTCAGCGATTCATAGAATTTATAAATTCAAATGCCCTTGAACAACTAGTATGTTCTCCCACTAATCACAAATATGGGCGCCCATTGTACCACACCCGTTATCACTCCCTCCTTGGTCAGATCCGACCACAAACTGATAACCCTGGACATCCTCACTCCTCCACCTCCCCCAATCAAAGAAACCATAGTCAAAAACCTTTCCAAAGCAAACTTCAAACTACTTGCATCCGAAGTAGAAAGCTTCACTATTCCCTTGCAGAAGGATAATGATATCCAGGATGCGGAATACTACACCAAGGCACTCTATATGTATCTTCAGGATTGCACGGACCGTGCTATCCCAAATAAAACCAAGACTCCTTCCTCAAGCAAGAAGAAACCAGTCTGGTGGACCCCGGCCATAAGCAAACTTTACAATAAAAGGAGGAGACACACAAAAAAAGGCCAAATCTCAAGTAGAAAAATCATCCCTGATCAGCATTAGTAAGAAATTGAGGGCCCTCATCAAGTCAACTAAAGCTAATTTTGAAAAGAAAGTTGCCAAGGATGCCAAGGATAATCATAAGGCCTTCTATGGCTACGTCAAAAACCTAAATGGCAACGCTCAGGTCTGTTCTGAGCTAGTACAAAATGGAACAAAATACACTGACCCTTCTGACATTGCCAACATCTTGGCCGACAGGTTCAGTGCAAATCCCCCCCCCCCCAATCACCTACAGGACCTATTACCATTTTAGGGGATTGTGTAAGTCCAATTATTACCAATATGTTGGTTAACAAGGCTCTATCTAAAGCTAAAAACACTGCTTCCATGGGACCAGATGGTGTCTCAGGCTGTGTCATACGCGAGCTCCAAAAGGAATTAATCCCGCATCTTAATACCCTGTTCAGTCTCAGCCTCTCCACAGGATATGTGCCCATAGAATGGCACATGGCAATGGTGGACCCGCTACACAAGTGTGGGGCCACAACTGACCCTGGGAACTACCGACCAATAAGCCTGACCAGTCTGATCTGCAAGGCTATGGAGTGAATCATTATGGAACTCATAAATGGAGAGATTGGGAACCTCCAGTTGTTGGACCCCACACAGTTTGGCTTCGTCAAAGGCAGATCATGCCTCCTGAACCTGGTGGATTTCTTTGAGACAGTTACTCAGGCTATAGATAACGGAATGGAGGTACACACGGCTTACCTTGACCTTGCTAAAGCATTTGACACCATTCCCCATTCAGGTATTATTGATAAGCTCACCAACCTGGGCATAAACCCTTATGTCACAAGATGGATCGCAAACTGGTTCTCAGACAGATACCATAAAGTAAGAGTAGCGGGATCTATGTCCGAATCCAGACCAGTAACGAGTGGTGTGCCTCAGGGCTCTGTCCTGGGGCCCCTCCAAGTACAGGCAAGCACGGAAGGGCTATGGCTGACAGTTTGCGGACGACTGCAAACTGGGTGCTATAATAAGAGTCTCCGGCCAACATGGAGATCCTCCAGAAGGGCCTAAATGAGACTGATGCATGGTGTCAAAGCCATGGTCTCAAGCTAAATGCAAAAAAATGCGTAGTAATCCCCTTTGGAAAAAACAGAGTACCTGCAAACTACAACATAGGAGGTAATCCCCTGAAATCTGAAGAAGAAATAAGGGATCTAGGGACCCAAGTAGACAGTCACCTTTCCTTTGATAACTATGTTGCAAAGTGGTTAGAAAATCCTTCTATGTGACCCATCTGATCACAAAAGGGTTCGCATCAAGATCTAAGGATGTAATGGTGCCCCTCTAGTCTTCCCTCATCAGACCCATTATTGAGTACAATGCACCAATTGGAATGTACGTGGCTAGACATCTCCAGCAGCTGGTGAGACCACAAAGGTACCTAACCAAGAGGATTACTGGCCTCAAGCAGTTGCCCTATGCAGCATGATTGAAAAAGCTAAGACTGTTCTCTGTTGCATACCAAGAGGTGATCTCTGTCTAACGTGCAGAGCCATGTCCAACCCAGAATTGTTGAACATGCTCCATCTCAGCAAAACCAAATCTACTCGAGCGATACGCTCTAGGGATATAAACCTCAACACAAGAATGAACAGAACATGCTGGAGGGATAGATTCCCTTAGCAGAGACTTCCCTTACTATGGAACAGGGTCCCGATCTACATAAGACAGAGCCCCTCACTATCACTCTTCAAGAGGAACCTTGATTAGTGGATGGGTAACAGAAAGTTCACACCAGGGATCACACCAACAGCACTACTAGATAGGGGCCAAGGGTACTAGCTGCTAGTACAAGGGTCTAGGGAACTACTAAAGGGGTGGTGAATACCGCACAACGTGGCTGGGCTAATATATGCCTTCGGGCAGATAGCCCAGTACCAACCTATGAACCTATTACTCCTTTCATACTCCTGTTCAAGTTTTACATTGTTTGCCTTAGTTTAAGTGTTACTGCCTACTGTCTGAGTCAGAAAACTACTTGCACTACTGACACACTCATATTTTTGTCTGCTAGCTTATTTTTTGCTAGGGCTAATGTGCATTTGTGATTGGATTGATTTCCAGACCTTTTAGACAAATTTTTAATAGGTCTTCTAGAGGGATGTTATATTGGAAAGAGGAAAAGGGGGTTTAGCTACCATTTCAGTCTTTTTTTCCATTATGGTTGTATTTTGAGTTTAGTTATATGATGGAGGACTTTAGGAAATTGTTTAAGGTGGACATATAATATGGCATACAAGAAGAACAAAAAAAATGTAAGTTAGATATGGTGAAAGGGTATATGAGGGAATTGACTGAAAATATATGTAAATGGAAAACAAAATCTGAAAACTATGTATCACAGTCAGGTGTGATACATGCATGCACGCATGCGATGAATATTTTTATACATGAAAAAAATGCTTAGGTTGTTTATTAAGTAAAAACTGTGAAGCATTTTATCAGATAATAAACTGTATTATTTTCTGGAAGCTAACTCATACAAAAATGTAAGTTGAGGTGAATATACAACTCTTAGGGGAATAGAGGTTTGAAACTGAGAATTAGTTGCAGGTAGAAGAAGTACAATACATTTTTAATGCCCAAGAATATAAAGGATGTATGGGAGAAATATGTTAAGGAACTGCAATTGTCTGATAATGATAGTGTTGCCTTGGGTATAGTTTGTTTTAGAAAATATCCTTAAGGAGAAATGGTGGAAATGTTTTAGATGGCTCTATTTATTTTGTTTGGAAGATTTTAAAGTGTTTATTGTTGTATAATAAGCAAATTAACAAAGGAAGAAACAGCTCCGTATCCAAATGTGACCAATGCAAATACAGCCAAAGGGATGATAACTCAACAGCCATTTTATATTGGCGTTAAAGACTTGGAACAGATGACATTGCAAATTATGTCAAAAAGTGTTTTGTATAAATTATCTTGGTTGAAGATAATAAAGTTTTTAAAAGTATAGATTAATGTGCTAAGAAACTCGTATTCTTTTTGAAAAAAATAAACAGTAAGCCAAGATAATGCAAGAATTAGTCCAACATGGCTTCATTTGTCAATATTTCTTTCTTGTACAGAAGTATTGCTAGTACATGACAACCTATGTAAATCTAGTACAGACACAAAAGTATAACGGGAAAAAAAAGGTGAAGTGTTGAATAAATACACCGTAAGTCTCAGCAAAGACTGACTTCAGTAGATTTATCTGATGTTCATCACTGTTGCAGTCATGACTGTAGGGTTCTCCCCTGCCGGCAGACAGCCCTCGGTCGGCCAGAATCCCAAAGTCTGGGTCCGGCGTCGGCTGTTCAACCATGCTCCCTGACGTCAGAGCACCAGGAGTACAAAGCTGACAGCCGACGCCATCTTCTCCAGTCTTTCTTGCCGTGCGGTGATAGCAGTTCGCAAGTGCCGGTCGGCTGACTCCCGACGATTTTTTCTGATATACTTCAGTCCGAAGATTTTCTTCTCCACTCAAAGCTAAGTACCCGTTGAAACTTTTTCTTGCTCCACTCCGATGTCAGAAAAAGTTAATAATTGTATTTCATGTGGGAAGCAAATACCTCATAAGGATTTTCATTCTTACTGTATTCCTTGCTTAGGCCCTGACCACGACGTAGCTAGTTGTCGGTTTTGTGCTAGATTCAATCAACGTATAATTAAGCGAAGGTACGATTCTGCTTTTCATTACTTCGGTAGGCGCTTTAACTACAAAATGTCGTCGGATACGGTTCCGGCTACTGGAGTTCACAAATGTTGCAAGGATAAAGACAGGCCTCCGAGGTCCAAATCTGATGATAGCGCACAAGCGGAGCCAGCTTCAGGTTTGGCCGTCGTCAGTGAGGCGCTTTTGCAGCCCCTGTCGTCGGCCATTTCAGAACCGACGGCCAAAACGGACTCTCATGAGGAGCCAACCAGGCCTTTAAATATTTCTGTTGCAGGACCTTCGGACAATGCTCCTTCGGATGGGTCCGGAGCCGCTGTGCAGGTACCGGCTTCCGAAGGGGTTTTCAGACCTACTCAGCTTTTAATAAAGGCAAAGCCAAAGACAAAGGCAAAGACTCCTTCTAAATCAAAGACTACAACACAGGCCTCTTCTGAACCGGCTCCCAAGTCACAGAAGCAGTTACTCTAGATGGCGGAGGATTTACTTACTATGATTAGCGGTTCACATCCCCCTCCAGATAAAAGGCCAAGGCAGGATGTTTATTACGATTCCTCTGATCAGGCTTCTGTTTCCTCAGTTTCTTCCTCTGATCAGGAATATTCTTTCCCTCCTTATGAGGATTCTGATGCTGAAAAATCCATTCCTTCAGCTTCTCCCCCTGAGGATTTCTCTTTTGGGGAAACTTTGCATGAAATGATGGAACATTTCCACTGGGAAGGAAGGAGTATTCGGAATCTAAGAAAAGACCCAACATAGACCCCTGGCTATTCCTCCTGTTTTGGATATTGTGGATGATGCCTTTTTGGAGGCTAACTTAACCCCTGACTCTTTTCCTCCTGCTCCTGTTATGCCTAATAGATATTACAGGGTTCCTGTTTCCCATCAGTTTTTATACAAGAACCCTTCTGCTGACCCTGAAACCATTTCTCAGGGTCCTAAGGGAGTTAAGGCCGCTTCTGCCAAAAACCCCATTCCTACTGAAAAGGATTCTCGATCCTTAGAAAGATGGGGCAAAAAGGTGTACACTTCTGCTACTTTGTCCATTAGGGCTTTAAACTGTCAGTTTCATATGCTAAAATACCAGCAATTTCTTTTGTCTGTTTTAAAACAAAAGCTTACTTCCATTTCTGCCTGTGCAGATAAGGAATTACATGACTTATTGCATGCCACTGAACAAGTTGGGAAGCATGGTTTACACTGTGGATTTAATGCCTTGGAGGTTTCTTGTAGGGCTGCGGCCTCTGGCACAGTCATTAGAAGGCATGCATGGCTAAAGGAACAAAATTTGCCTGAACAAGTAAAGGCTAAATTATTGGATGCTCCTGTTCAGCATAATGTTTTGTTTGGATCAAAACCTGAAGAGGTGATTAAAAAGATGGAGGATAAGGCGAAATCCATGCAAACAGTTAAAGATTTCTTACAAGTACAGCCACCTAGATTTAGCAGGAATTGGCCTTCAAAAAATTGGTCCTTTCCCACTTCAGACAGGCCTCAGAGGGGTAGATATAGACGCTCCAGAGGAAGGCCTCAAACACAAGCTTCTTATAGACCAAGACAGTGGACTGCTTCCACCCCTAGGGGAGGAGTGGACAGGTCACAAACCCAAAGGAAACAAACTCAATGACTCCCTCTGTTGGGCTACAGGAACTTCTTGCCTGGAAGCCCCTCTCGGAGGAAAACTCTCTCTTTTTTATCAAAACTGGACTCAAATAACCCAAGACAAGTGGGTTTTGGATGTGGTTTTAAGAGGTTACAAATTCCATTTTCATACCTTGCCAAGGCCAAGCGGATGGCCAGACCTTCCAAAACATCAATGGACGGAGGCCTTAAATCAGGTGGAAGCTCTTTTGGCTATGAATGCCATAGAACTGGTTCCACTTTCAGAGATGGGAAAAGGTTTTTACTCAAGGCTCTTTCTAGTCCCAAGGAAGCAAAACTCATGGAGACCCATTCTGGATCTGTCGGTCTTGAACACCTTTCTAGAGATTCCAAAATTCAAGATGCTTACTCTACAGCAGCTACTTCCAATGCTGTCCAAAGATGCATGGATGGTAACGTTGGATTTAAAGGAGGCATATTTACACATTTCCATCAGGCAGGATCGCAGAAAATACCTCAGGTTCAAGGCCAGATCGAGGCACTTTCAATTCTCTGCGCTGCCCTTTGGATTGTCTACTGCACCCAGGGTTTTCACCAAATGCCTGGCTCCAGTAGTAGCTTACTGCAGACTCAAGGGAATTCAAATTTACCCTTATCTGGACGATTGTCTAATTCAGGCAGACAGCAAGGATGTCTTACTCCAGCATCTAGATTTTGTACAGAACCTCCTCGTGTTCCTGGGATTCTCTGTAAACATAAAAAAGTCAAATTTGACACCATCACAACAGATAACTTTTCTGGGTGCACTTCTAAACACCACAACCCAGATGGCATTTCTGACATCCGAAAAACAATAACAGCTGGCTTCAACTTTCAGAACCTTGGCAACTTTAACTCTATCTGCAAGGAAATTCCTGCAGGCTTTGGGTTACATGGCCTCCTGCATCCTTACCATATGCAAGACTACACATGAGGAAAATACAGTGGTACCTAAAAGTGTATGGTCTCAGCATTGCCACAGTTTGGCTACTTTACTACATCTTCCACATTTCCCTAGTCCCCTATGCCTTTTTAATTATATCAAGGTGGTTACTAGCCTTCCAAAAATCTTTTAAGATTAGTACCTGTCTTAAATACAACATGGCCTCCTGCATCCTTCTCGTACCATATGCAAGACTACACATGAGGAAAATACAGTGGTACCTAAAAAGTGTATGGTCTCAGCATTGCCACAGTTTAGACATACTGATCTCCGTCCTTCCTTGCCTTCAAAGGGAATTTCTTTGGTAGTCCAGGGCATGTGCTCTAAACAAAGGGAAACCCTTCCGTCTGCCTCCTGCCACTCAGATTCTAACCACGGACGCATCGGATTATGCTTGGGGAGCCCATTTTCAGGGCAACTGTCTGCAGGGCCTTTGGACAAAGGATCAGAAGCACCTGCATATCAACTTAAAGGAAATGTTAGCCGTTCAGAAAGCTCTATTGGCCTTCAGGAATCTTTTACAACCAGGACAACTACTAATACGGACAGACAACACCACAGTTATGTGGTACATAAACAACAAGGGGGATCTCATTCCTACCCCCTTTGCAGACTAGCCATGGATCTATGGAACACAGCTCTAGCTTGCAATCTGGATCTTCAAGATCAGTTTCTACCAGGGAAACAAAACTTCCTAGCAGTCTGAGCAGAAACCTTTCGGATCCACACGAGTGGATGCTGGATATCAAAATATTCAGGATGATAACAGCAGTCTGGGGATGTCCTCACATAGACCTCTTTGCATCCCATCTCAATCATCAACTACAGAATTTTTGCACCAGGACTTTCCACAGAGAAGCTTGGAAAGTGGATGCCCTGTCATTCAGTTGGAGGAACCTCTCGGGATATGCCTTTCTGACTCTTCCTCTTCTTCCACGGGTTTTATAGAAGATAAAACAGGACAAGCCCAAGATGATAATCTTGCTGGCTCCAAATTGGCCTCGGCAGTTTTGGTATCCAACTCTAAAAAGCCTATGTCTGCAGCCCCCTTGGGTTTTACCTCAGTCTCCGAATCTTCTGTCTCAACATCAGAGTCAGGTTCTACACTCTCATGTCAGAACTCTCAGCCTGGCGGCCTGGTTAATCCAGGGCCTTTGATTTCTTCTTTCCTACCCAAGCAGGTTATGGATGTCATTTTAGAAGCCAGACGTCCTAGCACTAGAAAATCTTATGCAGGAAAATGGAAAAGATTTTGTTCCTGGATGCAGGCTCAGGATTCTGATCCTCTTCTTCCTAACATTACTTTAATTTTACTTTACTTGACAGATCTCTTACATAAGGGTCTCTCTTTCTCTTCCATTAAGATACTTGCCTCTGCTATTTCTGCTCATTATAATACAGACCCTCCCATCTTTTCCCACCAGCTCATGAGACAGTTTCTCAGAGGAGCTAAGAAATTAAGACCTCCTAGATCTCCTCCCATTCCTCCTTGGGATCTCAACTATGTTTTGGAAAAACTAACCTTGCCTCCTTTTGAGCCTGCTGCCTCTTCTGACATCACGTTTTTATCTTGGAAGACAGCTATCCTGTTAGCCCTAACCTCTGCCAGGAGAGTTTCAGAGTTACAAGCTCTTATGGCTGTGGAACCTTATATTATTTTTCATCAAGATAGGGTATCTTTGAGGACTAATCCTACCTTCATGCCTAAGGTGGTTTCCAAAGTGGCTTTAAATCAAACTATCCACTTGGCAACCTTTTTCCCTACTCCTCAAAATAAAGGGGAAAGGATCTTACATTCCTTGGATGTACACAGACAACTACGTTTTTATCTGAACAGAACCAAGGACATCAGAAAATCAGAACAATTGTTTGTTTCTTATGCTTCAAGTTCCCAAGGTAAAGCCATTCAAAACAGACCATTTCTAAATGGATTGCTCATGGAATCAGATTTTGTTATTCACACCATGGAAAGCAAATCCCAGGGAATATACGGACTCATTCCACCAGAGCTGCTGCCACTTCTGCGGCCTTCCTCAGGGGAGTTCCTACCAAAGACATTTTGGAAGCTGCAACTTGGAGTTCTGTGCATACTTTTTCTAAGCACTACAATCTACCTCTCTACTCTAAGTCTAGGGCAGACTTTGCCTCTGCAGTCTTGCAGGGCCTTTTAGCCGCCCCTTCTTCTTTATGACCACCTCCCTTTCTCTCAGCTTTGGGATTCTACCCTACAGTCATGACTGCAACAGTGAAACACGATGAACATAGTACAGTTGTGTACACCTACCATAAATGTAGATGTTCGAGTGTCTTCACTGTTGCAGTCTCTTCCCTCCCTCCTGTCCCCTCTTATTTTTATGTTTGTGTATTTCCTTTTTTCACCATTCTTCTGAGGTGTATTTGCAAAGGTTATGGGACCTTTTCATTTTGGGACTCCTGACATCTGGGGCAAGAAAAACTGGAGAAGATGGCGTCGGCTGTCAGCTTTGTACTCCTGGCCCTCTGACGTCAGGGAGCATGGTTGAACAGCCGACGCCGGACCCAGACTTTGGGATTCTGGCTGACCGAGGGCTGCCTGCCGGCAGGGGAGAACCCTACAGTCATGACTGCAACAAGTGAAGACACTCGAACATCTACATTTATGGTAGGTGTGCACAACTGTACTTTCTCTGAATTCAGTGGGGTAATCTCTGACTACTCAGACATCTTTTCCTTAACGACCTATAAAGCACTACTGCTGTACTTCCAGATTTACAGCTGCAGTGACTATCACCCTCCTCTTCCACTTAGTTACATTTTAGCCCTTTCCCAGGTGTTGATACTTCCATCTACATTATGGACCTTAGAAGACAATTTCACCCATATCTTGACTGACGCACAGTGAATATTCATTTCCAGTGGTGTTAAACGCTTTTTAGTAACCAACTTCACAAATTCAAAGAGATGCAACTCATATTTCTGCGGAACTAAGAAGCACATTCCAGAACATAACAACTACCTTCCATGCAAAGACTTACTTAAGACACTGATTGTCGCCTCACAGTAAGATGCTGTGCGGTTCGACTCTCAGCTAGAGCATCTTCTGTGTGGAGATATGCGTGAATGGGCATACCTCCATTGAAGGTTGTGCGTCAGGGCTGGCAACTCGGCACGTAAAAATCAGCTGTCAATCATTAGCGGACTGGAGTTCCGCTGTGGCGACCCCTAACCGGGAAAAGCTGAAAGACACAACAACAACAACAAACTTAACTAAATAGTGATTATCTTGAAGAAAGAAATGAAAATAATTCAATCAAAATGATGTTCAGAATATGCACCAGTCTGGTCCTGGATTGCTTTATTGTGAATATAAATTGCCTTAAGTTATTTTTTTATAATCTGTTCAGGATCTTCAAAATTGCTGGATGCAGTGTTCAATGTCTCTAATGCAGACTCTATATTCTCACCGTATTCATCACTTCTGTAGATCCTGTGACAGTTGAGAGAAGTACTACAGGGATACACTTGAAAGTGTTCTTCAACAAAACAGCTACCAATCACCCTTGGTGGAGCCACAAAGTCTTTCAAAACAGAGGTCTCTGGAGTAACAGTTTCCCCCTGAAGCTGAAATCAAGGGTGTAGTGAGGCCACGGTCTACACTTTTTAAAAATAATAAGATCAATATGAGCTAGAATTTAAATTTAAAAAGCCCTGCACGTTTTTTTTTGTTGCGGCTTTCCACACAATGTGTAGCTGACATGCCCTTTTTTGTGAATACTGAAAAAATATTCTGTCCATAAACATGCCGGCTAAGGAGTGGAATAGTGATGGGGGACTACATTACAGAAGTTGATGTACATGCTGACGTTCAGTTTCAAAAATCCTTACTATGTCCTTGACTGAAAATATAAAACTAAAAAGACTACAAACTTGAAACAAAACAATCCCCACTATATGGACAGCATTTATCATAAACAAAAATTAGATTTTTTGCAATTTCCTTTTATAAAATTGTCATGATAACTGAATAATGAGGAAGAGGCATGAGTGATATTCACAGCTCAATAGCTTTACTGTAACTGTCTCAAGACAGAGGCAAGACCACAAGAAATTATGCTCTTTATGGCTTCATCTATTCTTAAAGGTATGCTACACAGATACTCTACATCCCCATTTTATAAGCTTAAAATGTTGTCTATATATACTAAGGTACGTTACAAAGTAGCTAGCTGACAACACTCTACTAGCATATGTTTTTCCTTTTACAATTAGAATCAAGAACATTCAGTAAGCAACAAAATGTTAACTACTTCTCAGTCCTAAAATCTTCATATAGTCTGTATATCTGATTTTTATATTGTTTAAATCTTAAGATTTCCTTAGTGGTCTTACAATTATGGATACAGGTGTATCCAGTCTGCTGCCACAATCTGTGTCATAGGTAACTTCTTAATTCATTCTGTGACTTGTTTGTGTCTTTCGGCTTTTCCCGGTTAGGGGTCGCCACAGCAGAACCCCGGTCTGCTAATGATTGACAGTAGATTTTTACGTGCTGGCTTGCCGGGCCTAACGCACAACCTTCAACGAAGGAACGCCCATTTACGCATATCGCCATACAGAAGACGCTCTGCGAATCGAACGGGCAACGTCTGTGAGGCGACAACGCTACCGCAGCACCACCACCGCGACTTACTCTGCATATTTAACTCAGTCCCGAACACTTCTGTTTGTTCTTCAGACTCGTTTTGCCTGTTTGTAATGTCAAGTTTAACTTAGGGTTGCCACCTTTTCAAATGCCCAAAGTGGGACATTTTTGGTACAAACGTCAGATTTTGCAGGCCAAAACATACCCACGGCCAGTACAAAGTACAGAACTTCACTTTTTTGCCTAAAGCTTATGCTTGTAGTATTTTAGTTGCTTATATGGTTTCTTATAATATTTAGGCATTTCAGATACAGAATAACTGTATTATGCAACTATTACATAAAATGTAGGAAATAGTTTTGTCCTAAAATCTCAGGACATTTGCCATTTTTACAATTTTTTTGCTGGACACAACTGCCCAAAGAGGGACTGTCCCTCGCAAAGTGGGACAGGTGGTAAACCCTAGTTTAACTTCAGTACATACTCCCAAGCTTACTTAATTCCTACTAGTAGCATTTTAATACGCCAATCTCTGAGAATTCTACATGACTTCACCAGTTCCTTTCTCTGTAAAGGTATTCCTGATTCTGTTCTATACAGATGTCATCTATTTGTTTTGCAGCTCTGCAAATCTGCTGCCTGAACACAAGATTTAGTTTCAGATATTTTTTCACACTAAAACAGATTCAAACTGACCCCCTACACATTGTGGTCTGTGTACTCGCACTCTTGTCTCCCTTTCTCAAACTGCGACATTTTAGCATGCTAATCATAGTATGTTTTCTGTTAAACTTTTTTTTTCTTAACAGACTGTTATTAAAACAGAATCAATGTAATGTTGCTCAAAGTATTAGTTACTTTAAGTATACTTCTCAGCCTTCTACCCATCAGGAATTATGCAAGTGATAATTCAATGCCTTGCAGTGCTGTAGTCAAGATCCTCCCTTTCCAATATCTGCACTCTTTCCGAATACTTTTTATTATGTATATTATTCTTTTAGCTTAACCATTATTTAGTAGACATCTTCTACTTAACATAATGCATTCAAATTCACACGTATCTACTTGACATAATGCATTCAAATTCACACGTATTTACAAATATTTTAAATACACAACTTCCAAATTATGGACAATTATTAGAAATAAATGCATCTGCACGTCTTTGAAATGTGGGAGGAAACTGGAGCACCTGGAGGAAACCCACACAAATGCAGGGAGGACATGCAGACTCCACACAGAAGGCACCCTGCTGCACCACTGTGCCATCCTCTTTAGTTCTTCATACAGAAAATATTTTGTTTGCTTCTTCAGACAGAACGTGTTCACCAAATAAGTATGGATATTTTTTCCAACATGTATCATTATGTTAAATCATATTGCTGCAAATGAAACAGTAATTCTGTAGACTTGGAAATACAAGGACTTTCTGATGCTTATTTAGTCAGACTCATCTAACATCTCTTTTCTAAATATGTATTTATATATTTCCTTGTATCCTTACATACATACCGGTTAGCATTTCTTTTCATTTTAAGAGTATTCAATAAACACCTGAATGCCAATGGAGCAACAGGTAGCACACTCACCTTTAGTGCAGAGGGCTGTGGGTTCTATTCCCACACCAGGTCGATTGAGGGGTGACACTGCAATGCAGCATAATAGGAGTATGACACTCCTGGGTGTACCATTCTTTGGATGAGACATTAAACCAAGGCTCTATCTGGTTTTGTAGTAGCTCAGGTGGACGTAAAAGTTCCCACAGCATCTGTCAAAAAAGGATAGGAGAAGTTCCCTGATGCCCTGGCCAAATTTCCCCTAGTAGTATAAATGCCACCTCTGGTTTCCCATGAAGAGGGGCTACTATCCTATTGGGACTAACCTGGTTAACAAAGGGTAAATTAAATAAAAATGTTTATTTACACATTTTCTTATAGTGGCTAGACTTCTTAACTATGTGCAAATCTGATTTGTACATCAGTAAATGCTCTCAATCCATATGTTAATGGTCTGTTTTCTTGCATAATTACTGCTTCAGTTTCAAACTGACTAAGTAGACAACTGGTTTAAGCAGTGTCATTATATTTCAAAGTTAGTGCCTGAGTAACAAACTTCAGCATTTCAAAACAACTGTCTTATTTTAATTACCTTTTTTACCTCTGTGTCATCCTCTAACAGCTTTCCCAAAGGCATTGTAATATCTGACAAGCATAGTATGAGCTGTTCCAAGTACTACACTTTCTCCTAAAATACCATTACAGTCTGTTTATCTCCTGGTGTGGGCATATGTCTTATTGTGTTTAACTTCTCTGTAGTTGGCTTAAGACTGTCAGAAGTTAAAAGGACAACCATATGCTTCAAAGTGGCTGCAAAAATGTGGAGCTTATATTTCACTTCAGATTATAGTGTCTTAATTTGAATTTTAGTTTGATCAGTCTCAAGCCAAGCTCCTACTTTGTCTAACCTCAGTTCAGCAAATCATTGATGTTTACTACATATCCAGAATGTCAGCATTCTGTGTACTGCCTCTCTGGCACACTTCTAGTTCTGAAAAAATACCAAAGTTTAACTGGTGAACTTTACATCTTCCCAGTGTTGTATTAAGCATGGACAGTTTTGAGTTTCTTTCTAAAACTTGAATTTCTAAAACCTGAACTTACAAAAACCCTAGTTTGCATTAAAACTAAAAACCATTTTTATTAGGCAAAATGGGTACAAGCTTTCCAACTGTTGGCAATGGATAATGCTCTTCTTAATTACATTCGTTTTACCATGCCAGCCTTTTCACATGTTAAGCAAGTCAATATATTTGGTTGAATTGCATTCTAATCCAAAAGGCACGAAATGAAGCCACGTTTCTTCTTGCATTCTCGTGCAATTAATATATGACTCACAGTCTTCCTTTTATGCCCTGAATATTTCACTAATGCACAAACTGATTTACTCAGTTTGTCTTCCAAGCTTAAAAAATATAGAATCTATAACAGTGGAGTTATCTCTGATGTTTAGCTTAAATATAACAATACCTTTGCCAGTAGTAATAAACTTTTAAGTCCAAGCAAAGCACTGCTTTATGCAAGGGAGCACTGCAGTCACTCTCTGGACATTCAAAATTTCAGCAAACATTTTTCTTCTTGCTCATGTTTAGTCTGCACAACATGTGGACTGTATAAAATATTCTTATTTTGTTTTTTTTTTTTAAACACATTTTCGCAAAGTGACTTCTGCTACCATGTCATCCACAAATTGGATTAAAGGAAAACTTTTCTTGTTTTCATGCTTCTAATCACACATAATATATAGCATTTTATTTTCAACTGTTCAATGCTTCTTTATCACCATCTTAAGAACCTTGTGGCTCTGTGCATTGTTATAAAGTGCATTTTAGTGCTTTGCTTCTTTCACACTTTAATTTTAATAATTTTTTTTATGCTGACCTCTTCCATACCTTCAGCATACTAGAAAGTTCACTTACTCGCATACGTCCAGTGTTTTATCCACAGTCAGATCTGATTCTCTTAGTCTCTTACTAAGCCATTTTTAATACCACAGATGATTCCTTCTCTGATTAATGAATTATTAATATCATTACATTCAGTCTTTTGCCCAATTTTAATTTAGCTACATAAACAACAGTTTCCTGTTAACCCTGATTCCCTTTGAAGGGCAAAAGTCTGACAGGCGACTTTTGTCGGTTCACAAAGATATTTAAATTCATCTCCGATAAGAGTTAAATTCATCTCTCGCTCTCTTCTTTGATGTTAAAATTCTTATATACATTTATGATTTCCTATCCGTGAAATATGCAAATATTTCACACTGTAGCTTTTTTGTTTTGCCTGTATTTTCACTCAAAATGGGCTACGGTATGAAGTTCTGAATCTATTGCTTTAAGTATTATGACAAATGAGAGACAACGGTAGCACTGGATCATTGTTGTGCCAGAAACCTGACAAAAGTGGCATACATGGCAATTAGCCAGCATACAGTGGTGCAGCGGTTAGCGTTGTCGCCTCACAGCAAGAGGTTCTCCCATTCAATTCTCAGCTGAAGCGCCTTCTGTGTGGAGTCTACATGTCCTCCCCGTGGTCAAGTGACGTTTAAAGACATGCAGGTAGGTGCGTGCTTGAATGAGTGTGCCATCTTTGAAGGTTGGGCGTCGGGCTGGCAACTCAGCACAGTAAAAATCCACTGCCAATCATTAGCGGACCAGAGTTCCGCTGTGGCGACCCCTAATCGGGAAAAGCCAAAAGACTTTTTAGACTTACAATAAGAAAAGCTATCTAAAGGAAACCCACACAAGGCCAATGAACACAGGCCAAAGACAAAATGACCAAATCAGGACTGAAGGTCATACCTTTGAATAGTGACACAGATGTATTATAACAAAGCCACAATACTACAGTTAAACTGTTATCACCTGTACCTCTTTATGCAAGACAGTTCATATTTGGGTTATCATTCCCTGCAAAAAAAAAACATGAAAAATGGCAAAGGTACTGAAATATTAGGACCAGAAATATTTTCTAACTTTAATCTAAATTGTTGCACAAATCAAGTATTCAGAGTCTGAAACACATTAGTATGATGTGAAACAACTTATCATCCAAGCAATACACCAAAACTCATGGTCTAATCACCCCATATAAAAATCTTACAAACCTATGCACAGCAAATAAACTACTGGCAGCTAGACAAAAACCCAACAATAAAGCAGAGGATTCACTTTTCTCTAACACTGTGGGAACAATCTGGAACCTACATCCTTTTGAACTCGCATCTCTTTCTTCAACTCCACTATTCAAAACGAAACTCAAAATATACCTTACAACCCACTGGCTATGTCCTTGTACCACCCCAGACTAAGAATTCTCTTCCTGTTAGCCTAGTGTCTCACACTATATACTACTCACTTCATTGCTACTTTTAAGACCATCATCTTTCTACCCCGCTGTTAAATCTGACCAGTTAGCTAACTTGAGACTGTATAAAATCCATTCTTCTCAGATACTATTACAGGTTAGGATGATCGTACCCAGCAAGGAGTTTATGAATGTGTCACTGCCTTATATACACGTCACTGCCTTTTAAATAATGTGTCCTTGCCTTGTAAATAATTATTTGTTCTTCTGTGATGTATATCCAACTTTGATTTTGGAATGTCTCACACCCTTCTAAATAATTTTTTTCTTCTATTATTGTTTGGTCTCAAAAAAAAAAAAAAGTTTGTTATCTCTCATGATTACTATGTTACCATGTAAACAGCTGATTTGTCTGACAAGTGAACTGTATCTGTAGTTGCAACTATCTGCTTTTTTTATGTGGAGCTTTTCTCCCCGAGCCTCTACTGAAAATGGACATATATCCAGTTAGACTAGCCCGGTCAACAAATGTAAAATAAATAAATAAATAAATGTTAGCAGTAACTTATACAAAAGTGAGTTTTTATTTAGCAAAAAATGAAGTCTAGCCTTTTACACTGGCTGTATGGTTATCCAGGAAACTCTCATTCTGCCATTAAAAATGTTCATGCTGCTTGAGTGAAAAGGTGACAATTTTACATTAAATTAAGTCAACATTCTCCTTGTAGAATTTTAACACAATTCACTTTACAAAACATTAGATTTACGAAAAATACAAAACAATCAACAATACAAGTGAAATAAAGAACTGGTTTGAATCTCAGCTTCTCCAAGTTTCTGCTACAAATCAATAATATTGCTCATGTACCAACTCCTTCACTCAACTCTTTCTGGAATTCATAAACTCCAATGCCCTGGATCAACTTATCCACGCCCCCACCAAGGGCAACAATATCCTAGATCTAGTCATTACCAACATGAGAGACCGGTGTTCCACACCTGAAGTCAACGCCTCATTGGTCCGATCCGACCCTAAGCTAATTACCCTAGATATCCACATCCTACCCCCACCCCCATTAAGGAAACCATTGTAAAATATTTCTCCAAAGTCAACTTCATGCTTCTTAAGACAGAAGTGGTGAACTTCATGACACCTATGCAGATGGACAACACAGTTACGACTACTGAATCCTACACATTTGCACTTTACAAGCACTTACGAGTGCATGGATCGTGCTATCCCAAACAGAAACAAGATGCTATCCTCCAAAAAAAGGTAGGCAATCTGGTGGTCCCCTGCCATAAACAAACTGTACGACAGAAGGAAGAAACTGTTGCAAAAGAGAGTAAAATCCCATGAGTGGAGGAGCTCCCTGGTCAGCCTCTGTGAGAAGCTGAGATCCCTAATAAAATCCTGCAAAGCTAGTTACGAAATCAAAATCGCCACTGATTCTAAAGACAACCACAAAGCATTCTATAGCTATGTCAAGAATCCCAATGGCAACACTCAGATCTGCTCTGAGTTACAGCACAATGGCATTAAATATACAGACCCAACTGATATTGCTAACATCTTGGCAGATAGGTTCAGTGCTAACTTTACCCCCCTCTCACCCCCTAAAGAGCCAATCTCTATACCAGAAGAATGCAAAGTTCCTGTAATCACGGCTGCACAGGTAAAAACCACACTCTCCAAAGCCAAGAACACAGCATCCATGGGACCAGACAACATCCCAGGCTGCATTCTACACAAACTACAGAACGAACTGGCACCCCACCTAAGTACCATGTTCAATCATAGCCTCACCTCAGGCTTTGTGCCTGCTGAATGGCGCACAGCAACGGTTATCAAACTCCACAAGGGGGTAGCCACCACGGACCCCGGGAACTACCGCCCCATTAGCCCGACGAGTCTGGTCTGCAAGGCCATGGAACGTATCATTATTGAACTTATAAACAAAGACATTGGTAATCTCCAAACTCTGGACCCCACCCAGTTTGGGTTTGTAAAAAGCAGATTATGTCTCCTAAACCTGATAGACTTCTTTGAAGCAGTCACCAAAGCCGTAGACAAGGGTAAGGTGGTTAACACAGCCTATCTAGATCTTGCCAAGGTTTTTGACACCATCCCCCACTCTGGAATTATAGATAAATTCACTAAACTAGGTATAAATCCCTATGTCACAAGATGGGTTGCCAACTGGCTCACTAACAGAACCCACACTGTGAAAGTAGCAGACTCCAAATTCGACTTCAGACCAGTGACAAGTGGAGTACCACAGGGTTCAGTCCTGGGTCCTCTCCTGTTTGGTATCTACTTCTCTGAAGTACAGGCTAACACAGAAGGTCTTTGGCTAACGAAGTTTGCAGATGACTGTAAACTAGGAGCCATAATCGAAACTCCTAACGATATGGACATCCTACAAAAGGGCCTCACTGAGACAGATGCCTGGTGTCAAAGCCATGGCCTCAAGCTCAATGCCAAAAAGTGCATTGTCATCCCCTTTGGTAAAAACTCTGTACCCATGAACTACAATAGTATACTTAACACCGAAAGTGTGATAAGAGGCCTTGGGACACAGGTGGACAGTAGTCTCTCCTTTGATAATCACATCACCACAGTAGTCAGGAAATCCTTCTACATGGCACACCTCATCACAAAAGGTTTCTCATCCAGAAAAAAAGAGGTAATTGTTCCCCTCTACTCATCACTCATTAGACCCATTATAGAGTACAACGCCCCTTTTGCTATGTACCTCACAAGACATCTACAATAACTGGAAAGACCGCAGAAATACCTCACAAAGAGGATTACCGGCCTCAAACAGATGCCCTAGGCAAACAGTCTAAAAAAACTCCAGCTTTACTCCGTTGCATATCGCCTACTCAGAGGTGATCTCTGCCTAACATACAAAGCTATGTCAAACCCAGAGCTGTTGGACATGCTCCACTTAAAGAAATCCCAATCCCTCCGAGCTACACGCCCTATGGACCTAAACCTTGTCACCACAATAAACAGAACATGCCAGAGGGATAGATTCCTGTCCCATAGACTTCCCACACTCTGGAATAAACTACCTATCTATATCAAACAAAACTCCTCATTAGCACTCTTCAAGAAAAATCCTGATGATTGGATGGGAAATAGGAAATTCACCCCAGGGATCACCTCTGTGGCTCTGTTCAACAGTGGCACAGGAAAATAATTTTCTTAGGTGGCAAAATTCAGGGTATCTTTTTGGCTGGGCTTGCATAGGCCCCAGGGCCGATAGCTTAGTACCTACCTATGAGCAACTAACTGAGATGCCAGTGCCAGTCATTCTGATTACAACAGAGAAGAAGAAGCACAGCAGGCAAAATCAAGAATGTGTACTTTCATACTTCTCAACTACACAGATTTTAGCAGAATGCCCAGATTTCTGCCTCAGATATTTTATCTGTTCCTCATAAAATATGTGGTTTTATGACAAATCACGGAGGACTGAAGTCACTAAAATGACCAAATAGTCACATATACTTGAGACCGAGACTTCATATCCTGCAGAAAATGCATGCTAACACAAATCCTATTATTCTAGCAACTTTGTTTAAAAAACAATATTTAAAATGTGCCCCTATTTTGGGCCTTTGTCCAGATTTCTTGCGTTAAGAGGCATGTGTATATTTCATACCGAGGATAAAGATGAATTGCGTCCCACCATACCTCAGATATACCGCATTATGAAGAACGTTCCTCGTCTTGGGCCTTAGAAAGTCTACGTTTCTCGACTTCCACATCGAAAGGGTCTGTCACACATTCAATGTAAGGAATTATTTAAATTGCAACCATGGTAAATAATACGAATTCATGTTAACTCATTAAAAGAACCATTTACAAGTACAAAGCACCGCAGTTAACGTTCCAAGTTGAACTTGTTAGTAACCGTTCCAAAATTTGCCCACTTTCTCTACATTATGAGAGATGATCTTCCACATTTTGGAAATAAAACGTTGTGAGTCTCATCTCGGATAGTGACCCTGACCCTGAGTACTGGAGAACGATAGCACTACAACCTTTCTGCAGTTTGATTAGCCTAGGCACACATCAATCAAAGACAAAACTTGGAATTTCCCGAGAGGCGGGACTGGTGAAAGGACGATTTTTTATTACTTCCTTGTTCAGGAAAACAAAATAGTTGTTACTGGGTACACTGTGACACTGTGCAGTTTGTATAGGGATTGAAATTTCTACACAACTACAGACAGCCTTTCCGCGGGGTGAGTAAAACAAAACCTCTGTGAACGTATGGCAGGGCTTTAGCATCATCTTGACGTACCTCCCACGGCCGTATGTGCTTAGTGTTGCTGTCTGTTCTTGGAGACAGTTTTTAAAGGTTGGCACACTATGCTGCATGATGTCCCTGAATCTAGAATTTGGAGTGTTCAGAGATGGGGAATACACGAACATTGTTGTTTGAATAGTATCCTCGTTGCTTGACTGTTGTAGTTGTCAACTATTGTAAACAGTGGAAGTTGCTTTGTGCTTATGTGTTTATCAAAGGTTCTGTTTTAGACTTAATTCTATGCTAGTTCATTTTAATAAGTAATATGTCGAGTTAGTTACATTTTTTTCTCTCGGAAAAAAACGCGTCAATAAATAAACTGGTTGTTCAGTGGAGTATTTAGAAACCCACGATTTAAAGAATACGTATGACTAATAGTTAACTCTTCGGATAGGAAGGGCTGTTATGCTTTACATTGAACAATGCATTGCTGTAACTAGGAAAGCCTGTTTAATAATATCATTCAGCATTCCCAACTGTTGTGTATTTCCTGCAAGCGGAACAGGTGACATCCCTGCTTTATTATTTTTTTAAATCTGAAGAGGTAGTTCTTTTACGTTGCAGTGTAATTGATGACTCCTGCTATAGTGTCAGGGTTAACAGATTTTTGTAATGGGTAGCTTGGAAACAGGGTAGTGATGGGTCATGAAAACTGCATAGTTTTTTTTGCTTATCTATCTTTTTGTTAATGTTGGTGACAACAGTGTGGATGTCATTTACAGCGATTTGTGGAAAATGACTTAGAGCTGAAATATTACTGGTGTATTTTCTGCAGCTGTGAGATATGCATGTTTCACATCACTGTGTTTGTAGGGGTTAAAACCTCCAATATTACTGAACTGTTTACTGCTGTGGAGAGTGATTGTGTATGTGTTGCATCATTGTATGTACCTGTAACAATGTATGTGCGTGTCTGTCAGTTTTAGATCTGCACTCAAGTGCAGCCCAGTGTTCTCCATTATCATGCATGTGTATATATATTTATAGTACCCCTTTATCGGTGTGTGTGTGTGTGTGTGTGTGTGTGTGTGTGTGTGTGTGTGTGTGTGTATATATATATATATATATATATATATATATATATATATATATATATATATATAAATAATGTGTCTATACATATTTCTGTGCATGAAACACATGCATATATTTTTGTGTGTGTATATATAGAACATAAATATCTTGAAGGTATACATGTGTGTATATGTGCATTGTGTGTATGTGTATAGATATGTTTATGTTTGTGTCTACATTTGTGTATTGTGAGACAGAGAGAGAGAAATGCACCAAAAATGGTGGAAGATTAGCAGGTATACTTTGGCTAATAGCAGGAGCACCCCACCGACTGTAAAACATTGCTAGTGGTGTGAATTTAGAGTAGCAAAATGGAGAGGGTGCTGTTGAGTTATGTTAGGTGAGCTAGAGCTTGTTTTAGAGTTTTATGAGCATCCACCAAATTACTTGATTCATCGGCCATTTTCAGTAGGAAAATTGGGATTGGGCTGGTGGAGAGTGTTGCTATAGGGATTAGGTTGGTGAAGCGAGGTACAAACAGGTTTATTTGAACCTCAGGACCCACCAAAATTAAATAGGCTCTAGATATCATCTCCTGACTTTCAGACTGATATTTGTAATTAGTGATTTTAATTTGATGTTCACTACAACTAGAGATCTGTAAAAATGTGGAAGAAAAAGTACATGTTCATTTTTAGTGTTCTATCCAACATATCTGTAGTTATTCATCTGTGTCTTACTGACTGGAGATTATGTAGCTTTTGATCTGTAAAACCTGATCTGGTTGGCACATAGATCTTGATTATGACTAAAAGTGGTTTAAGGTTCATGGAGGATGCATCTCAAGGTATTGCTTACGGTAAATCCATATAAAGTGCAGCAGATTTTTTCAAACACAGTGTCAGTGGTGCAACAGGTTACACACTTGCTTCTGGTACAGAAGGCTGTGGAGTTTATTCCCACACCAGCTAGATTGATTGGTGACACTTTAGATGCTGTACTCTTGAGCGTGTTGTCCTTCAGATGAGATATTAAACCGAGGCCCCATCTGCTTGAGTTGTTGGTAGCTTAGTTGGATGCAAAAGATTCCACAGCATCTATTGAAGAGAGCGGGGAATGTTACTCGATGCCCTGACTAGGTTTACCTTTATTAGTATAAATACCACCTTGGATCTCCCCTGAAAAGAGTTTACTAGCATAGTGAGACTAGACCATTTTGCAAAAGGATAAATAACTAAATGAAAAACACATCTGAAACATAGCCAGTTTTGTTGTTGCCTTTTATATGTATATTGATGGTTTTATAACTTTTTGCATAAGCTAAAACAATATCATAAATTTAGTTTTCCTGTGTTTTTCTAAACAAATGCAAAATTGCCTGAAAAAACAGCCTTTATAGTTGTTTATATTTTTTAGTTAAACACATTTGTATGGCCAAGTTAGTTCATCTTTAGTTACTAGGGATTGTTATGGTCACACCGGTCAGTCAGCAGTATTTGTGATTGTCCACTATTGATAAATGCATAAATGTATTTCTCATTTTTCTTGTACTGAGGACTGATACCAGGAAATCTTGTCAATGTTTTGTGACTTGGTCAGAAATATTGAGTAGGTTACATACTTTTACTGGGGAATTTTTTTTTTTTTTTTGTTCTGAGTGCAGGTTTAAGAATTTTTCCCCCAAGATCCCTATTAATACTATAGGGATCTAGCTGATTAGGACTGCAGAGGATTGCAAGCCAGATGTAGTTAACAAATCCCCAAAAGACTTGGCCATCCCGCAAGAAGGTTTGTCCCAGACAAATAACTGGTGTCAGAATCATGGTTGAAAACTAAATGCCAAAAAATGCTTTTTTGCACCCTTTGAGAAGTTACCCGTGTCTGGGAACTATCACATTGATAATATATCCCTAAGAATTCCCAGTTTGAGGTATGGGAACTTATGTGGACAGCAACCTGTCTTTTGGCCAACATGTGTCCACCGTGGTGAGGAAGTCCTTCTGTACCATGCAGCTCAGTGGGAATGCTTCTAGGTCCAAGGATGCCATTGTCCCCTTTTACTCAGCCTTCATAAGGCCAGTCATTGAGTATAATGCCCCTTTGGCATGTGTGTCCAAACAAGTGCCAGCTGTAACACCCACAGAGATGCCTTACAAAAACAGTACTAGTTATAAGCAATTTACTCTACATGGGCTGCCTCAAAGCTGTGTCACTTTACTCTGTCTCTTATAGGTTGCTAAGAGGTGACGTGTCTGGCATACAAGGCATCATGTGATCCAATACTGATGGACCTGCTGTGCATTAAGTCAAAAGGCATCAGAAATACTCAGTCCAGGAATCTAAACCTTTTCTGCAGCATCAACAGAGAGGTTTAGAAGGGCAGGTATATTTTGCAGAAGATACCATTACTCTTGAACAGACTCCCCATCCACATAAAATAAAGTTTAGCACTGTCCAAATTCAAGCATAACTTGGATCTTTGTATGGGAAATGGAACTTTTATCTCAGTATTCCTTCCTGTACTGCTAATGGACAGAGGCAACTCCTAATTTTTTTTAACCCATCCTTGAGGCCTTTCAAAATAAGTATGGTATGATCTCAGTTATTATCACTAGAGGTAATACAAACATAGTCCACGAAAGGATAATTAATTTTAACACTAAGCAAGATAGGATAATTCCTAGCACTTCTTCTTTCGGCTTTTCCCGGTCAGGGGTCGCCACAGCGGATCATCTGTCCGCTTATGATTGGCAGTGGAGTTTTACGGTGTCGAGTTGCCAGCCCGGCGCCCAACCTTCCACAGAAGGCACAGGATAATTCCTAGCACCAAATGTGAAATTTTGCAAAGCTTAAAATGGCCCTCAAGGACAGTTAGTACTATCCTATGAGCCTGTGAACCTATGAACTACAAATAGGAGAGATGACCTATGCCAGTGATCTTTCGAGGATTGTCTGACAGTACCACACTTTTTAAATAAACTGAAGTAGAAGTGATTTCCTATTTGCTAAAAGAGTGAAAAGAAAAAGAATGAAGCACTCTGAATATGAAAGTAATTATGACCTAATGTTTATGTTGCAGATAGTGATGGATTTTCTTTTAGAAAACAAAATGCTATTTGTGTCAGATTTGTGAATGTCTGTTTTGGGGAATTTTGTTTTCTTGTTATTGCTTCACGATATTCCTTTGTTAATGAAGTTGCAATTACTTATTTCCATTGACTTCTTGAGAGATTCTTACCGACCTCTGACCTCTTGCATGTCCTCAGCCACTACAACCTTTTCCCACTAAATTTTCCACTTGAAACCAGGTTTAGATTGTCCATATGTAGGCTGAAGGCTGATGAACAACAGAGCACTGGCTGCTTTTACCAACTGATGTTTTAGTCATAGGCGACTCCATAGTGAGACACACAGATGGCCCCCTTCACCAGGCTAGACAAAGAGAAAATCACGGTCAGCTGCCAGGATCTGTCAAGTCACACATGCACTCAAGTCACTCAACAGCTTGTACCATTATGATGATGTCATAGCCCATGTTGGGGTAAATGACATGAGACATACCTCATATTGTCCGAGTTGGTGACTCCAGCTCTACCAGTAGACCCGTCACCAGTGGCATACCACAAGGTTCTGTACTGGGACCTTTACTGTTTGGAATCTATTTTTTGGAAGTCCAGGCTAAAGTAGACTGCCTTAGGCTTACCAAGTTCACTGACTATTGCAAATTAGGACCCCAACGATGTTAACATATTATAGGAGGGGCTAACACAGACAGATGATTTGTGCCAAAGTCACAGTCTAAAACTGAACACAAAAAAGTGCATTATTATCCCCTGTAGCAAAGCAGAATTCCCTGCTAATGACAATATTGACAGCAGTTCCCTAAGTTCAAAACCAGTGGTACGAGATCGGGGAACACATGTTGATAGCAATCTGAACTTTGACCACCCACCGTTCATTGGGAAAGTTATTTAGAAAGCAGAGAGTTAATTTGGCAGCTTAGATTAGATGCTTCTAAAAATCCGGGAATGAACGATAGCATTAGCATCAATAGTATACTGAAGGTGAAAAGAAACAAATTATGACTTATTGAATTTTAACATCATTGGGTCCCATTATATCAACTTTGTGGCATTAATATGAAAAACATTATAACATTTTTTAAAAAAACAAAAATTATTTATTTAATGTGCATTAATTGTTATAGAAAAAGAATAAATAGAAATTAATGCACCACACTTACACACACACAATTTATGCAAGGCTTACTATCTGTCTTTTTTAGTGTAAGAATTAAATGTAATACATTTTTAAAGTTTTAGTAATTTACTATTTTTTAATTATTTAAAATATATGTTTACACAAAAATTCAAGCAATCTACATTTTTTATGGTTTTAAACATATCAGTCATGTTCAATGTATAACATACTGTAATGCATTTTTTGGTGTATGCACAATTTACTGAGTGATGGAAGAACATTTACTAACTTCAAAATGCTCTTAGTAAAGCACTGTTGCACTTTAAATGTTGATTGTAATTAATTAATGATTTTAACAGGCCTATTAACCTGAATATATAAGCAGTACGGCCATAAACTCAATTTAACCTTGAAAAAGCCTGAGACTGCTCAGGCGAAAGCGCTTGGATTTATTTGAACTGTTTTTTGCCTGGTATCCAGAATAAAAGAATTGCGTGGAAGCTGTGTCCATTTGGAATTTCTAAAACTTGTTCTTGTGGATTTACACTTTTCGTCACCACCTTTATTTTCCAACAGCAGGAAGGTTGGAGGACAAGCTCCTAGAGTTCACAATTTAATATTTTTTGTCAGAGTCTTGTGGTACTTCCTTTTTGGTTCATTTGGCTTGTCTTTGTCTATCGAAGATAAATAGTCACACAGAGTCAGATGCTTACCCCATGCCTATGACAGACGAGGGCCTAGAGCAGCTGGGTGGGGCTAAGTATCTTACAACCATTGTTCTTACCAAGGGTTATTGGCAGGTGCCGTTGGCTCCCATTGCTAGAGAGACGCCAGCCTTTGTGACCCCTTTTGGCTGGTATGATTTCACAAAGATGCCCCTTGCGATGAAAAATGCCCCAGCGACTTTCCAGTGGCTGGTAGATCATATCCTAGCAGGAGCAGGAGGGTTTGCCCTTGCTTACTTATATGATATTGCCATATGCAGCCATTCCTGGCAAGAGCACCTTCAACGTGTCACGGAGGTGTTGGGCAGACTACAGAGGGCAGGGTTGACCATTAAGCTGAGCAAATGTCGGGTGGGTATGGCAGAGGTCTCCTACCTGGGACATAGAGTGGGGAGTGGTAATATCAGGCCAGAACCAGCCAAAGTAGACGCCATTCAGGCATGGCCTGCACCTGTTATGAAAAAGCAGGTGAGGGCATTCTTAGGGACAGCAGGGTACTGCAGAAAGTTCATCCCCAGTTATAGTACCATAGCTGCTCCCTTCACAGACCTGACACGGAAGAACAGGCCAGTTAAGGTAGTGTGGACCACAGGATGTGAGCAGGCATTCCAGAAGCTTAAAGAAGCTTTGGGAGGACCCCCTGTGTTAGCCAGTCCAGATTACAGCAAATAATTTGTTGTGCAAGTGGATGCTTCGAATCATGGGGTGGGGGCTGTACTTGGCCAGCTTTCTTCAGAGGGAGAGAACACCCAGTGGTTTATCTCAGTCATAGGCTCCAACCCAGGGAGGAATGCTATGCAGCTGTAGAAAAGGAATGTTTAGCCATAGCGTGGGCACTGCAGAAACTTCAGCCTTATCTGTATGGAAGAAAATTTACAGTAGTGACCCATCACGACCCCCCCTAACATGGTTAAACGGAGCCAGCCAGCAAAATGCCAAGTTGCTAAGATGGAGCTTAGGGTTGCAAGCATATGATACGTTGGTGCAGCACCACAGTGAGATTAGCAACGCCAGTGGAGATGGGCTCTCAAGACATGGAATGGGGTAAGGTATACTCAGACCTAACACTCTCAAGCAACATTTGTCAAGGGTCACTTGAAAAACTAGCTTGAGTTCTCTGGGGGCGGGGGATGTGTGAAGATAGATGAAGGCTGCCAGGCTAGCCAGATAAAAAAAATGGTGTTAAATGTGGAACTGCAAAAATGTAACAACAGTGCACTCTGCTGTAACAAACCTGACAAGTCGGTTCTTTGATGTCAAAACTTGGAGCCGATATGTCTGGATGAAGGAATTCTGTCTATTGTTTTGAGGCCAGAGTTAATGGCTAGAATTTGCATATATAATTCCTTTTATTGCTGTGGTTCCTGAACAGCTGCAAGATCATAGGGGCTATTGGCTTCTGAGAGTTTGTTAGCCTAGGAACCAGAAAGAAATGATGTAATCTGAAATGAATATGTGGTACTGTGTTATCAATTTAAGGAGAGAAAGAATGAGGGCATTAGAGCATTTGCCTTGAGAACATCCAACTCACCACTGTGCCTGTGTCTGTATGTAAGTAGGATCTTAGACTTTAGTGTTTCTCTTAGAAATAGCTAGGAAATAGTAAGATTAGACTAAGTGTTTTTTCTGTGTTGGTCAGAACTTTTCTATGGTATTATTTTAAGTATTTGTCTGTGATCTCTGAACTCTAGACTAGCACTGTGTAGTAAGAAGTATTGTCTTGTGTTTTTATTATTTATTATTAAATATTTTTTAAACCTTTCAACTGTAGCTGTTTTGTGTAGAGATAATTTAGGCTGTAGAGTACATTATATATGGATTTTATATATAAATATATATATATATATATATATATATATATATATATATATATATAGTGATACTGTACCAAGTCACAGTAATAATTGGACCACCCTTTAATAAGAGCCTTTGAGTAGGTGATTAAATATTAGTGGGTGGTGGCAAGTGGTACTGCCGTATAGTCTGGGTAAAAGGGGCACAGCTAGAGAACCTGCCCCAGCCTTCCCCAGGAGTGTCTGTGTGGTTGTATACAACTCTTATCTCAAAGTGTGTGTGTCAGCTACTTGGGCAGGAACACGAAGCACTGTTTGGACAGAGAGGATGCTGGAGGTTTTAGCTTGCCCACTAGGCTGAGATTTGGACCCTTTAGCTGTGCCAGTGGGGAGTCTTATTGGGGACCTGGAGAGAAAGGGAGAAACCTGCTCCAAATTGACTGTGATCTCTGTGTGCTCTTAAGGGAAGTTGTACTTTACTGTATGTATTTATTATCCTTTCCCTATATGGATGCCCCTCACTGGTGTTAGTGGTGAGGATTGAGGCTCCTTGATTGTTGGCCTGTGCACTGGCGTCACAGATATGTTTAACATACAGAGAAAAAATACACGTGAACTGCAAAAATAGTTTTCACTTTATTAAACAACAGAGTGAAAATAATACTTTGAAGAGACAAAAAGAGGTTGATAAAACTGAGGCAAGGAATAATGAAACCATAGATACTTTGTGTGGGACAATTTGATGAAACCTTTAGGGGTAATGCCTGAAGACCTTTATTCATATAGGCTTGGAAAGTGGAAAGTTTTTGTGATGTGACTGTGACGAAAGGAGGTACTGCCAGCACAGCTATCTGGAATTTTGTAATTAATTATATGTCATTTGTGAATATCAAACTGATTTTTACAAGATGCTTTAGTTACAAATGTATTAGAACAGTATGTCATACAAGATGCTGGTGTTACAAATGTATTAGAAATGTGTCTTGTGTATATCAAACTGATTATTACAGACATTTCTGTTGAAAAGATATCTGTAAAGTTCTTCTGTTTGAAATGTATCCACAGTGCGCCTTACTGGAGAGAACAGAAATGTACATGCACTCTAGTAACTGTTTAAAGGTGTATGTCTTAACAGTGGAAACTGGAGGGTTAACCTCAGTCCAGCAAACATTAGAAAAATGTCTGACATTAAATCACTTTATGGGCAAAAAAGTCATAAAGATGCTATCTCACAGGTTTCAGTGCAGCCAGCGACACAAATTGCATACTAGGAAGCTTTCGCTTTGTATTTGGGGTGAACTAATTAATACTCTGGAAGCATGACTTCCAGCCCCTGCCAGAGAGCTGAGCAAAAGCCCTTTGTGTGTGTGTGTGTGTGTGTGTGTGTGTGTGTGTGTGTGTGTGTGTGTGTGTGTGTGTGTGTGTGTGTGTGTGTTTACAGGTAGGTGCCAAGTCCTGCCAGCTTCCAGCAATGGGGGTTTTGCATGGGAACTAGAAGTCAGATGACCATAAGTTACGTAATTCTGCAGGTTATCTCAGAAGTAATATTTTAGATATTATTTTGAGATGTCTCTTTTTGAGACAGAGCATTCTGTATTCTGTCCTGGGCCTGACAACAAGAAGAGCCATTCACCACATTACCTACCTTGCTCTATTAAGTAAGTTATTAGAGAATAGTGGTTGTCTTAAATTCAGTCAGGCATATTGTGAAGCTTAGTTTAGATATTGTTTTTCTTTATTTGTCTAAGCCTGTACTTCAATGTTATTTTAAATATTTCCTGTGATTTGAACTCTGATGTCACTGTAAATATATACTTACTATTTTCTTGTTCTTTTATTATTAAATATATTTAAACCTTTCTTTGTAGAGATATTTAAGTTTTGAGAGTACTTGCATATTTATTTGGTGTCACTGTGTGGACAACTCCATAATAGCCTTGCTCTTGGTCAAACTATAATTTATATTAATGTTACACATTAAAGTTAGGACTCCCTTTGTTAAGGGCCCTGAAGTAGCAGGCGAGGAGTTCTGGTGGCAGTGATAACTACCTTATAATCTGAGCAAAAGGAGCATAGCTAGTAAACCTGTGCCAGTCTTTCCTAGGTGTGCATGTTTGTGCGCGCTTGTTTGTGTGTGTTTTGTTTGTGTGTGCGTGCAAATCAAATGCCAGTCTTTCCTAGGTGTGCATGTTTGTGCGTGTTTTGTATGTGTGTGTGTGCAAATCAAATCCCAGTGTGTGTGTGTCAGCTACCTGGGCAGGAACACAAAGCACTGGTTGGACAGAGAGAGTGTTAGAGGACTTTGCTTGGAACCCTGGCTAAGGACTCCACTCTATAGCTGTAGCAGTGGAGAGTCTTATTAGGGATCTGGAGGGAGACAGACACAGACTTCCAGATCCCGGGCTGAGTAGGTTCCCTGTGTGCTCTTAAGGGAAATTGTACTTGATTGTGCTTAATATAGAGAGCTGCATCTGGCGATGCTGTGTGCGTACCTGTTATCCTCCCAGTGAACACCCCCCACTGGTGCCAGTGGTAAGGATTTAGGCTCCTTGATTATTGGCCCAAAGGTGTTGGGGAATCATGTATTTATTGGCTGGCAGTGGTGGGATATCCACATCACTTATTGATTGGCAGTGGTGGCATATCCACATCACTTATTGGTTGGTAGTGGTGGGATATCCACATCATATTATTGGTTGGGAGTGGTGGCATATCCACATGATCACCACATCACATATTGAGTTTCAGTGGTGTGGATATTGAACTCCCGTTGCCTGTAAATTGTCACTAAAGAAGGTGCTTGTACTCTCAAGCAGCCACACAGTCGACATTCAAAGTTTCATATCACAAAGCTGGCAAGTAGCCCATTGGCTGAGATGTGCCAAGCCAGAGGACTGGATGTACAACTTTCAGAAAATGGGCAGTTCAGCTTTTCCTCAGAGGACTTAAAATCCGTCTGGAGTTAAGAGACTTTAACTGGAGGCCAAACGTTTGGAACTAGAATCATCAGAGAGATTGCGGCGTTTGGAGGCTGAAGAAAAGGAGAAACTGATGGAATTAGAATTAGCAGAGAGACTGAGACATCTGTAAGCCAAAGAAAATGAGAGGCAGAGACAACATGAAATGGAAATGCTGACTCTTCACCAGGGTCATGGAGATAACGGGGAAGGGAGTAACTGTACCCCCAAAGCAATAAAGGTCAGTAAATTTCTTCCACAATTTACAGGGGGTGATAATTTTGATAGTTTTGGTAATATGTTTGAAAGAGTATGCAAACAGTGTAATGTTGACCGATGGCTCTGGGTACCTTTAGTCCATGGTAAAGCTGTAACTGCTGTTTCTTAATTGTCTGATACTGATTGCTTAAACTGTAATACAGCTAAAATTTGATGTTAAGTTGTCAATCTCGCCTTCATTCTTGCTGGATGGGTTCGGAGCCGATCCTCGGCTCCAACTCGGCACTTGCTAAGCTTGAGAACTCCTTTTACCAGCTCGAGGCAACCCTATATCCCATGATGCAAGGCGAGACTACCCCAGATCTCGTTTGCCGCTTCGCGAAGAGGTCTCTTTTTTTGCCAGCTCAGGTGAGTTTTCTAATTCAACAGTTTATTCAGGGGTTTCCCTCCCTTTTTCTTATTTTTTGTTAGTATTACATATAGTGTGTATTTCTATACTAGTGCCCACCCTATATTCCTCTTTTGGTTAGAAGTTAAAAGTTAAATTTATTTCAGTTAGGCCTAAGCCTCCCAGTTCTTTAATCCCTGTTAGTTTGTGTGTGTTTTGGGATTAATTGTGTGACTTGTTGAGTGTGTGTGTTATTGTTTTTTTTCTTAGACTATGTCTAGGGAAGGAAAGGTCTCAGGCTTCAAGAAGTGTGACTCGTGCTGTCAGAAGATGTCTCTGACAGACGGTCACACTTCTTGTGTTACCTGGGGCCTTTACACCTGCAGGACTCCTGTGCTATATGCCACTCTTTTAGCCAGAGAGTCCTGCAGGAGAGGAGGAACAAGTTGATCCTCCGTGGCTTATTAAAGCCAGAAGGTTCACCGACAAAGACTGGGTCGGGTAAACCTTCCAAGCCACCTAAGGTTCAGGCTACAGTGGTTAAGCCTTCCCCGGTGGCTCCGACTCCTTCAGAGTCGAGATCGGCTCCGGCTGGAGCCGATCTTTCTTCCTCTGAGGTGGTAGTGTCGGTTCCTTCCGGCTCCGACACACAGTCTCCAGTTGCCTTGTCGGCACCGGCTGGTGCCGACGTGTTATCCAGTATCGGAGCTGAAAAGTCTTCGGCTCCATCTGGAACCCAGAGGACGTCGGCTCCGATGGCTTCGTCCAAGAAGAGATCTCGGTCCCCTTCTCTGGAGTCGATTCGCTCGGCTCCGAGGTCTCCTCTTTTCGGAGCGAGACATTGGAGCCGATCTTCGAGATCTTCCAGGCTGTCTGACCACGATTTAGAGAGGGTGGTAAGCAGGCTGTTGAAGTCACAGGCACTAGCCCAAATGCTCCATAGCCCGTCTCAGCAGACTTCGGCTATTGCTCTTCCCCTTGAACTTCCTCCTCCGACTCTCCTCCAGAGTTCAGAGCCGGAGCTTTTCGGGACAATGACCGTGTCGGCGCCGGAGCCGATACATCCCCTTTTGGCTCCGTCGTCTTCGGCTCCGATCTCCTCCATGATACCTTCCTTGGAGGGATCCGGTCGTCGAGTTTCCCTTGTCGGCTCCGAGGGGGCTAGTGGCATCGGACCCTTGTCCGACCCCACTCTCCCTCTCGGGGCTTCGGCTTTGGTAAGCTCGGCACCGACATCGACCTCGGAGCCTTCTGTCTCAGTGGAGCTGGGAATTCCTGTCTCTTCGGAACAGGAGTATTCTGGTCTCCCTGGGAGAGGAGCCTTTGAGGTGATGAGGAGTGTCCTGGCACCTGAGCCAGGTCAACGGTCCATTCCTTTAGCTCCTCCCTCTTCGGTGCCTGTTGATGCCTCTTGCTCCCAGGCCCAGGGATCCATCGCCCCAGGTTTCCCCATTGGGAATAACTTCCTCTTCCGAGGTTTCTCCTGATCCCGCAGGGGAACCCCCGCGCAAAAGGATGTGTAAGAGGAAACGCACAGACTCCCCTGAGTCTACAACATCAGATACCGACTTAGATGAGTCGGAGGGTTCCCCCCGGTCCCCCTCTGAGGATGTCTCCTTTTCAGACATCCTGGAACTCCTCAAACAGAGGGGGAACTGGCCTTCCATTGACCCCTCCGAGGATGAGTCTGTATACCTGGAGGCTTTTGGATCCCGACCCTCCACCTCCTGGGTGTCTCCACCTTTCGACCCACTCATGCAGGTAGTGGTTTGGAAGGCGTGGGCAGCCCCGAATTCTGTGGAACCTGTCCCCAGGAGGCCATCCAAATTTATTACGGCCCCTTCAGACAAGCAGTTTCTTTCTAAGGGCGTCTCTGTGGAGGCTATGGTGGCGGCGGCCACCAAGAAGGAACTTGCGGATCCTTCCGTGCCTGTCCATCCTCCTAACAAAGACTCTAGGACCATGGATAGGTATGGCAAGTGGATGTTTTCTTCAGCGACCTTTGCTATGCGTTCGCTGAGCTACCTTTGTCATTTCACCAGACTTCAGAGAGATATTCTCAAGGAACTAGGTGAAGTGGTTCAGGATCCTTCAGCTGCTGGGGCTCAAGACAAGATTGCCTCACAGCTAGCAATCCTAAATTCTTTAACCAACTCCTCCATGCGGCTCATATCCTATGAGGCCGATGGAGCGAGCAGAGCCGCAGGCACAGGAGTGGCTCTTAGGCGTCAGGCCTGGATGCGGCTTTGTAATTTCGCGGACCCCTTTAAGGCGTCCTTCACCAATACCCCCTTTGACGGTTCGGCTTTGTTCGGACCTCAGGTGAAGGAAACCTTGACCAGGTGTGAGCAAGACGGCAAAACACTTTCTGCCGTAGGAGTCCATTTTTCCACTCCTTCAAGACCCTATCCCAAAGGTCAGAAAGGAGGAAAGATGTGGTTCCGTAAAGCCCAAGGAGTTGCGCCGGACACACGTGGTCAGTTTACCTCCAGAGGCAGAGGGGGTAACAATAATAGACGCCGCCCTAGAGGCAGGGGGGGTCCCCAGAATCAGGGTAGCAGGGAGCCTCTTCCTGACAAACCCTTTCAGCATCCCTGAGGTGTTGCCCGACTGTCCACCCTTGGAGGCAGTCGGGGGAAGGATATCGCTGTACCCAGTAGCCTGGCGTTCCCTCTCACAAGACATGTGGGTACAGTCGATCATATCCGAGGGTTACAAAATCCCCTTCGAAAGGTATCCCGTACCTCACCAATCCCTTCCAGACATCTCACCCGGTCAAAGGGATTTGGCAAAACAGGAGGTTTCAAAGCTCCTAGAAAAAAGAGCCGTCCAAACTGTTCCAGCAGACCAAGTAGGATCCGGCATCTACTCAAGATTCTTTTTGGTCCCCAAAAGGACGGGAGATTGGAGACCGATTTTAGACCTGAGCAATCTAAACAGATTTGTCAAGAAGGCAAGATTCCGGATGGTCACGCTTCAGTCCATTCTGCCCTTTTTGGGCAAGGACAACTGGATGTGCTCGTATCACATAAAGATACACAGACGCTCCAGGAGGTTTCTCCACTTTCGGCTAGGGACCAGTCATTATCAATTCAGAACCCTGCCCTTTGGCCTCACTTCAGCCCCCAGAGTGTTTACCAAATGCATGGCAGTGGTTACGGCTCATCTGAGATGTCAAGGATTCCAGGTGTTTCCTTATTTGGACGACTGGCTCCTCTCCGCCACCACCAAGCATCAGCTTCTTCAGAGCAGAGACTACACTCTGCAGCTTTGCAAAAAGTTGGGAATATCAGTGAATTTCGAAAAATCTTCTCTGCTGCCTTGCCAATCTATCACCTTTATAGGCGCAGAACTAAACACCGTCAGTATGTTAGCCAGACTAACAAATCAGAGAATTCTAGACATCCAAAAATACGTTCGGATCATATTACTGAGCAACAAAGTCAGAGCCAGATTGGTTCTGAAGGTTCTAGGTCTTATGGCTGCGGCCATTGTACTTCTACCATTAGCTCGCTTCCACATGCGTCTTCTGCAGTGGATGTTATTCACTCAGTGGTCGTTCCAGAACCTACCCATGAGGCACGAAATCTTGGTTACACAGTCGTGCAAGACTCATCTAACCTGGTGGATATCTTCCCCTCTGCTCCATCAGGGCCGACCATTTGTTCCCCCAACTCGGGTTGCCACAGTTACTACGGATGCCTCTCTGATCGGGTGGGGGGGGGGCATTATCAGGGCAGGATGGTCCACGGGACTTGGCAACCCACAGAATACCATCTGCACATAAATGTCCTGGAGATGAGAGCGGTGCTTTTAACGTTGCAAGCCCTCAACGACTTTCTTCCCTCTGGGACTATTGCAGTTCAAACGGACAACATGTCTGTAGTCTGGTACATCAACGAACAGGGTGGGACCAGGTCCTATCCTGTCGAGAAGCTCTCAGAACTTTGGCAATGGGCAATCTCCTCTCATCGGTTTCTGATAGCAACGCACATCCCCGGCAGGTCCAACCTCTTAGCGGACAGACTGAGCAGAGCCATTCTCATGCCTCACGAGTGGTCTCTCAAACAATCGGTAGTGGACGAGATTTTTCTGAAGTGGGGCACCCCTTGTTGCGACCTTTTTGCTACACCCCAAAACAGCAAATGCCCGGACTTCTTCACCCTCTTTCCCCTACCAGGCCAACCCCCGAGAGACTCTCTAACCCAGGATTGGCCCCGGGGACTTCTGTATGCCTTTCTCCCTTTCCCCTTAATTCCACAGGTCATTCAGAAAGCTACCGTTTTGAGAGCCAAGTTGATTCTCATTGCCCCTTACTGGCCTCGACAAATTTGGTTTCCGTCCCTACATCGTCATCTCCTGGTGCAGCCTTGGCATCTGGACCCATTTCCGGATCTTCTGATCCACCAAACGGGTCAACAGCACCGGGCCATTCGTTCTCTCAACCTCACTGCTTGGTTGCTCCACTTCCTATGATCTCTGATCCTGTCAGAGATATCTTAATAGCTTCCTCGTCCACCAGAACTGTTTATGCTAGCAAGTGGCGACGTTTTTCCCTATGGGCAAACTCCAGGCGCATTGATCCTTTTACTGCACCTGTGCATTCAATTTTAGATTTTCTGGCTGAAGTTTTTCAGTCAGGATCTTCTTCATCGACAGTTAAAGTTCAACTGGCGGCAATTTCTGAATATCATGTTGGCTTGCAAGATCATAACATAATGTCGCATAGACTATGCAAAGCCTTTCTGAGAGGAGTTTTTCTCTTAAGGCCTCCAGTAAGACATCCTCCTCCACAATGGGATCTGAATTTGATGTTAGCATCCTTGATTTTACCCCCCTTCGAACAGTCTGCTTCATGCTCCTTAAAGTTGCTGACCTGGAAAACAATATTCTTAGTGGCTGTCACTTCAGCAAGGAGGGTATCTGAACTTCAAGCTCTCTGCATCCGTTCCCCATACTTAGTTTTTCACAAGGACAGTTTATCCTTGAGAACTAATCCATCTTTTCTGCCCAAAGTTGTTTCTCAGACTAATATTAATCAATCCATCGATCTACCAGTTTTTTTCCCTAATTATTCTGACAGAGCTGAACAAAAACTTCATTTTTTGGATGTCCATCGTCAGCTCAGATATTATTTGCATAGAACTAAACAATTCAGGAAATCGGATCAATTATTTGTTTCCTATGCAGAAAACAGGAAAGGTCTCCCAGTGTCGAAAGTGACCTTATCCAGATGGTTGTCTTCTACCATTTCTTATGTGTATTCGCTCAGAGGCAAGCAACTACCCTCAAAACCAGGAGTCTATCCACATCTACAGCCTTTCAGGATAGGCTACCCATTGATACCATTTGTGCAGCAGCTACTTGGGCCACTCCTCATACCTTTGTCTCTCATTATAAATTAGATTTGGCCTCCAGGGACAGAGCCAGTTTTGGTTCCACAGTACTCAAGAGTCTGTTCCATTGAGCCACCCGGGATACAGGTGCTAGGGACACGGTCCCATCCAGCAAGAATGAAGGCGAGATTGACAACTTAACATTTAGAAGTTATGTACCTACCATAACATTCCATGTTAGTTGTCTTCTCTCGCCTTCTTTCTTGCGTCCCACCCTCCTTCCCCCTGGCCTGGACAGATCTTGAAGGGCTTCTCTTTCTCAGATTTCACTCTTCTGAGTCTTCAGTAGAGAGAGTCTATCTTAAGAACTTTTTGGCTAGTCTTTGCTCTTCCTTTGGGAATAGTATTATTAGCAGGGTTCTATAGCTACCAAACGAGATCTGAGGTAGTCTCGCCTTGCATCATGGGATATAGGGTTGCCTCGAGCTGGTAAAAGGAGTTCTCAAGCTTAGCAAGTGCCGAGTTGGAGCCGAGGATCGGCTCCGAACCCATCCAGCAAGAAAGAAGGCGAGAGAAGACAACTAACATGGAACGTTATGGTAGGTACATAACTTCTAATTTATTGGCATGCATTAAGTTAACACCGGAAACTTTTATAGAAAAAAGATTTGTTAGCCTAGATGGAAGGCAGATGAAAGTGTGTCTGATTATATTGGTGGGTTAAGCACTTATTTTCATAGGTAGGTGACTGGGTATCAGGTCACCATTTTTGAAGGGCTGGCAGACCTTTTGGCGAGGGAACAAGCACTTAGTACTTTACCTGAGGACATGAGAATCTGGTTGGCAGATAGGGAATGCAACACCGCAGACGGGTTGGGGAAAAAGGAGACTTATACCTAGCAAGCAGGGCTTCACTGAACAGGAAAGGGATACCCATTGCTGCACATGGGTATAAGGGAACCCATGCTGGGCAGCCTAAAAAACTCCAATAGAGTCTGCCAGTAACAGGGGAAGCCACTAGTTCAGGTTCATGGCCAGGATCAAGGGTTAAATGTTTTAAATGTAACCAGTGGGGCCATGTAGCATATAGATGTCCGCAGAGGCAAGGGGGAACCAGCAAGTGGCAGTAACAGGATGCCAGTGGTAAGTTGTCTGGAGACAACAAGGCTGCCAGGCTAGCACAAGAGGTTGTATCCTATCTTAGCAGATGGGAAACGGGACACTGCTAAGGGAGACACAGCCTCTGACCTAACCATTGTGAAGCCTGCAATGGTTGAAGAAGAGCACTAATGCTCAGGCAGTCTACTCCAGTTAGAGCTTTAGGAAGACCCCATTCCATATACCTTTGGCTAGAGTTCACCTTGACTGGGAGGGTGGAAAAGGAAGCAAGCAATAGGTGTATTTGAGGATATCCCTACAGATGTCTTGATATGGAATGATTTTGATACTGCAGTACCTTGTGTGCATGCAGTTACATGCAGTCAGGCTTGGAAACAGGCATGTGGGTCTGGTAGCCTGGGGGGACCCAGACAGACTGCACACTTGAAGCCATAACTGGTGAGGTGGCAACTTCAGGGAAGGAGGGGGCTACCATGTAGCAGTGAGACTGAAGGTGAGCCACAGCTACTGGTGGGTACTATTCTCTTGGACAGAGTGATTGCAAGGGCAGAGATGAGTAGTTTTACCCAGGCTGACAGTGAGGCACTGCTGTCAGAGGATACCAGACTTCCTGTGGAAAGGGAGCTGGGAAGGGTTACATAGAGAGAGAGTTGAGAAGAGCCCATCTCTCGGACACTACATTACAAGGCTTGAGAGAAGTAGTTAGGGAGGTCCCTGATTCTCAAGGAAAAGAGGATTCCGTATAATTGTTCAAAGGGTTACTATATAGAGAATGTACCCCTGAGGGAGGCCTAGAGGGTGAGAGAATACAGCAGTTGGTAGTACCTAGAGCCTATCATCTGGCACGTCTAGCTATATCCCATGGCATGCCCTTTGCAGGTCATATGGGCATAAAGCGTACCAAGAGACATTTTATGCAGAACTTTTATTAGCCTGGGATTACAAGGGATGTAACAGGTTATTGCAGGATCTATGAAAAGTGCCAACAATTATGCAAGGCAGGAGACAAGGTCAAAGCTCCTTTGATGCCTTTGCCTGTGACTGAGGAGCTATTTCAGTGAGTAGCTATGGATATTGCGGGTCCACCTGAGTACCCCAACTAACACAGGGAAATAATATATCCTAGTGGTAGTAGATTATGCTACAAAATACCCTGAGGCATTGGCCCTTTTCTCCATTGAGGCAGAAAAGGTGGTAAATGGTTTCCTAGAGATTTTCAGCAGGGTAGGTTTCCCAACAGAAATACAGACTGACAGTGTTGCCGGTTTCATGTCAGACCTGCTGGCTTCTCTGTGGAAGCACTGTGGGGTTAAGCACCTAAAAGACTGTGCCCTACTACCCCCAGACTAATGGTCTTGTGGAGAGGTTAAATTCTACAGTTAACATGCTGTGGGCATTTGCAGACCAGTTCAACAGACAGTGTGACAAATATTTTACCCATCTGTTTGCTTACAGAGAAGAGGTACCTTAGGAATCTACAGGTTTGTCAACTTTTGAATTGCTGTATGGGCATAAGGTGAGGGAACCTCTAGATTTGATTTGTGTTGAGTGGGAGGGTGAATATAAATCCCACAAGGAGTCTGTTTTGGCATATGAAATAAACCTAAGGACGAGGCTCAGGGAACTCATGGGCTTGGCCCAGGAAAACCTTGCAGGAGCCCAACAGCAGAAAAAGGTCTGGTATGACAGGAATGCTTGAGCCAGAGTGTATGCTGTGGGGCAGCAGGTTATGGTTCTCATTCCTGTCGGACACAAGCTGCAGGCAGCTTGGGAGAAGCCCTTCAAATTGTTAAGGAAGGTCAGTGAAATTATCTACATGGTAGAACTGCCAGGCAGGAGGCAGGGGCCCAAATAGTACCATGTTAACATGATGAAACCTTACCATGCTAGGGAGGCCCATGTGCTAAGTATTTGCAGTAGAAGACAGGAGGAGTCTGAGGGGGATCCATGGCTACAGGGAGCCAGCCAGCAAAATCCCAAGTTACTGTGGTGAAGCCTACTGTTTCAGGCATTATGATATGACAGTGCAGCACCACAGTTGGGTTAGCGATGCCAATGCAGATGGCCTCTCAAGATAAAGGATGGGGTATTGTATTCCCAGATAGGCTCATCCCTCTCTAGCAATGTTTCTCAAGGGGCACTGAGGTACTGCTAGCACAGCCAACTGAATTTTTTTAAATAATTATATGCCATTTGTGAATATCAAACTGATTTATACAAGATGCTTGTGTTACAAATATATTAGAACTATATGTCATACAAGATGTTGATATTACCAATGTATTAGAACTGTAGGTCATGTATATATCAAACTTATTTGTACTGGCATTGAAAAGGTATTTGTAAAGTTCTTGTGTTTGGAGTTTATCCATAGTGTGCCTTACTGGAAAGAACAGAAATATACATGCACTATTTTAACTGTTTTAAATGTGTATGTTTTAACAGTGGAATCTGGAAGGTTAACTCAATCCAGCAAACTTTAGATAAAATATCTGAAATTAAATCACTTCACAGGCTAGGCCATAAAGATGCTATATCACAGGTTTCATTGCAGCCAGAGACGCAGTTTGTACTAGGAATCCTTCTGTATTGTCTTTGGGGTGAACAAAGTACTACTTTGGAAGCATGAAGGTATGAAATTGTTTTATGACTTCCAGCACCTGCCAGAAATCTGAGCAAAAGCCCTTGTGTGTGTATTTTTACAGGTAGATGCCAAGTCCTGCCATTTTCCAGCAATGGGGGTTTTGCATAGGAACTAGAAGTCGGATGTCCAGAAGTGACTTCATTCTGCAAGCTATCTCAGTAGTAGTATTTTAGATGTTATTTTGAGAAGAATCTTTGTGAGACAGTGCATTCTCTATTCTGACCTGGGCTTGACAACAAGAAGAGCCATTCACCACATCATCTGCCTTGCTTTAAGTAAGTTATTAGGGAATAGTGATTCTCTTAGATTCAGTCAGGAATATAGTGAAGCTCAGTTTAGATATTGTTTTTCTTTATTTGTTTGAGTCTGTCCTTCAATGTTATTTTAAATATTTTCTGTGATTTATACTCTGTCTCCGTGAATATATACTTAATATTTTCATGTTCTTTATTATTTATTATTAAGTATATTTAAACATTTCATTGTGGCTGATCTTTGTAGAGGTATTTAAGTTTTGAGAGTACTTGCATATTTATTTAGTGTCACTGTGTGGGCCACTCCTAATAGCCTTGCTCTTGGTCCTTGGTCGCATTAATATTACACAGTAAAATTGGACACCCTTTTGTTAAGGGCCTTAAAGTAGCTGGCGAAGGGTTCTAGTGGCATTGATAACTACCTTGTACTCTGAGCAAAAGGGGACATACCTATAAAAGCTGTGCCAGCCTTTCTCGTGTGTGTGTGTGTGTGTGTGTGTGTGTGTGTGTGTGTGTGTGTGTGCAAATCAAATCTCGGCGTGTGTGTGTCAACTGCTTGGGCAGGGACACAAAGCACTGGTTGGACAGAGGGAGTGTTGGAGGACTTAAGTTGGGACCCTAGCAAAGGGGTCAACTCTATAGCTGTACCAGTGGGGAGTCTTATTGGGGATCTGGATAAAGACAGACATAGAGACATCCAGACCCCAGACTGTGTGTGTTTTCCCTGTATGCTGTTAAGGGAAATTGTGCTTGATGCAGAGAGCTGCATTTGGAGGTACTGTCTGTGTACCTGTTGTCCTCCCAGTGAACATCCCCCACTAGTGCCAGTGGTGAAGATTGAGGCTGGCTCCTTGATTACTGGCCCAGAGGAAGGTCCTCACATTTGAGTATTTGAGGTTGCCTGAATCTTTCTTGGTTAATTTTGATGCTAAATCGTTTTGTGAGCACTGGAAGAGATGTATTGGATGGGGGTCAACTGTGATGTTAAAAAGGAAGATGAAATTGCAGTTTAGGACTGCAGAAATTATTTAAGGGGAAATAAGACAGCATTTTATGGTGTATGTAAGGTGATCCATTGTGTAAAAATGTTTTGATTACTGAAATTTATGGAATGGGGCATTAGATGTGGTGGTCTGTTTAAATGTGGCTGATGGAAAAATATGATCTGATGTTGTAAATCTTTATTCATTCCTTACTGTCAGGACTTCAGTTCCATCCTCGGAACTGACACGGCTGTTTCCAAGCTCACGCCAGCCAAAAACTCTCCGCTAAAACCTACCCATAATGCCCCTCTCATAGTCTCTCCAGATCTCATTTGCCACATTCCTTGTCAGATGTGCCTAGCCATCTCTCTCAAAGCTAAGTGGAAAGTTGTGAATTTTTTGTGTAGTTTATCTTAAACTTTGTTGTTTTTTTTTTAGTCAGTTTAGCCATTTCTTACTAATCGCTGATAACCTGCTTCTATTTCCCCCCTTTACCTTTGGTAGTTAAATTGCTACCGTTGTTGGTACTGTCCCTCTCGCCTTTGGTAGGCCTTCCTTTACCACTTGTGGTATTTTTAAATACCATTGTTGATATTTTCTCCCTTTCTTTCTTTTGTTGTTATCGTTTCCTTTAGGATAGCCCTTTGTTGCTTGTACTATGTCAGACAAAGTTAAGCTGGGGTTTAAACAGTATGACAAGTGTGGGCAAAAGATGCCCAACTCGGACGGCCACGCTCGATGCGTTTACTGTTTGGGCATGGACCATATAAATGCTGATTGTGATATTTGTTCCAGTTTTAGCAATCACATTCTAGCAGAGCACAAAAAAAGCTAAATCTAAAAGGTTTAATCAAAACCCCTTTTTCGGAGGCTCTCTCTGGGTCGGAAGTCTCACCGCCACCCAAGACCAAGAAACACAAGGAAAAACTGAGTCATTCAGTTCCTCCATCTCCGTCAGTTATGGAACCTTCTCAGCTCTGTGCTTCTCCGGTGCCCTTGGCGCAGACCTCTTCGGCACCAGAACCTGTGTCTTCTCCCTCTGTGCAGTCTCTGATGTTGACTCCTGTTTCGGTGCCGTCCTTGGTTCTGACATTGGTTTTCACAACCATACCTACTTCGGCACCATCCCTAGCCATGGTGCTGATAGCTTACTCAGCTCCACAGACTATGACCTCTTTGGTTCTAGCCTTGGCACCATCTGCTTCGGTGCAGTCCTTGGTTCCAACATTGGCTTTCATGACCATACCTGCTTTGGCACCATGCCCGGCCACTGTGCCGATAACTTACTCGGCTCCACAGACTATGACCTCAGTTCCTAAAGTTGAATATCTTCCAAGAAACAGATACTCTCCAACATACAACCCTTTTTTGGGGCATTGGTTTAGCCCTTTTCTTGAAAGACGTGATTCTCCTTCTCAGCCTCCTCCAGGAGTCTTTCTGAACTAGATGTAGTGTGGGTTGTGGACCATCTTCTGATAGCTAGGGAATTGCCCACTCCAGCTAGACCTTCCGTCCCCTTTGGCTCAGAATCCTTCACAACATGTTCTCCTATTTATCCTCCGGCCTCTACCCAGACCAAAGAGATCTCGGTACCGATGTCCATGCCGGTGCATACTGTCACTGCCCCAACTGCAGAGTCTTCTCTGTCTGCACCGACCACCCTTGCTGCATCAGCTCTGTTGGAGCCGGTGCACTCTCGGATCAGAGTTTGGACTGTCAGCACCTTAATACCTAGCCCAGTGCCTGTTTTTTTGCTGGCACCATCTATATCCACGGCTCCAACAGCTTACAGTCCTCTCAGAGCTCCTCATCTGGAGGTGGGCTCATCTGGGTGGGGTGTGTCCCCAGTTCTGAGTTTGTCCTTCTCGGTTCTGGGCTCCCATGCCTCCTTGGACGGGCCTGCTTTCCAGGTGATGGAGAGGGTTCTTGCCTCTGCGGGCTCGCAGTCAGCACCAATGACATCGGCACCAGAACCCCTCTCTAGCATGCAGCTGTCCCAACCGCCTACTTCAGGATCCCAGGCACGGGAGCCGCAAGACCTCCCTTTGAAGGGAACCCTTTCTCCGGAGTCCTCCTCAGAAGATCCCACTGGGGAGCCACCCCAGAAGAAACGGTACAAGAGGAAGCACCTTGATTCCCCTGAGGAATCTATCACTGAGGACACCAATTGCAATGAGGAAGAATGGTCCCCACAGCCTTCCCCAGATGACGTCTCATTTGGAGACTTTCTCGAAATCCTCAAGCAGCGGGGAGACTGGAAATCCTCTAATCCTTCTTCTGAGGAATTGTTGTTCTTGCAGGCCTTCCGTGCCAGGCCATCTACTTCCTGGGTAACCCCACCTGTTGGTGAGCTTATTAAGCTGATTATGCAGCGTGCCTGGAAGGCCCCGGACAATGTAGAACCTGTCCCCCAGAGGCCAGACAAAATTCTATCCAGCCCAAAGACTAGCCCAACTGGTCCAAGCAGTTGATGGTTGATTCCATGGTCGTGGCAGCCACCAAGAGGGAACTGGCAGAAGATAGTTCCACTGTCCATCCTCCAAACAGGGAGTCTTGGGCCATGGAAGAAGATAGTTCCACTGTCCATCCTCCAAACAGGGAGTCTTGGGTCATGGACAGACTAGGGAAGCGGACCTTTGCTTCAGTGACCTTTGCCATTCAGTTCTGAACTTTCTAGCACACTTCACTTGTCTCCAAAGAGACCTAATCTCTGAAATGTCTTCCTCTTTGGCAGGAGTGCTGCCTGATGAGGTGCGTGACACTGTCACCTCACAGCTAGCTATCCTTGAATCTATCTCAAACTCCTCGATGCATTTGATATCTCACACCACCGAGGGGGGCAGCTCGAACTGTTGCATCAGGCATTGTCATGAGACGTGATGTTTGGATGCATTTGTGTGATTTTGCAGACCCCTTTAAATCTTCCTTCGTCAACGCACCTGTCAACGAATCTGCACTTTTTGGTCCCAAAGTACGAGACACACTAGCACGAAGTGAGAAAGACGGAAAGGCCTCGTCTGCTGTGGGCATACATTTTTCCACCCCCCCCAGAGGTCCTACTCCAGGAACCATAGTGGAGTAAAATTGTGGTTCAAAAAATCCCAAGGATCTTTTCGTGACACTCGAGGTGGGCAATCCCCCCAGGGCTGAGGTGGCAACTCATCTGGAAGACGCCCCTTTTGGGGTACAGGGGGTCTGCATAACCAGGACGCTAGAGATTCCTTCTCTGGCCAACCCTACCAGCGCTCCTGAGCAGTGGCCCAGTTGCTTTCCTCTGGAAGCAGTTGGGGATTGTTTTTCTCTGCACCTACCTGCCTGGCAACTTATTACTACCAATGTTTGGGTGCAGAGAATAATATCCAGAGGCTACCAGATATCATTTGATTTAACTCTGACCCGTCAAATGAATCCCTGATGTCCCACCCAATCAGAGGGAGGTAGCAGCCTTAGAAATTGTCTTAGCAGCTTTTCTAAGAGTCATCCAACCAGTCCCACCAGACCAGAGAGGATCTGGGTTTTACTCCTAGGTTTTTTTAGTGCCAAAAAAGACAGGGGACTGGAGACCAATCCTGGATCTCAGCATATTGAACAAATTTATCAAACCTCAAAAATTCCGGATGGTCACAGTACAGTCCATTCTCCCCTTTTTAGGGAGGGACAACTCAATATGCTCTAATGATCTCCAGGATGCGTATTAACACATAAAGATGGATCACTGCACCGGGAGATTACTCCGCTTCCAGCTGGGAGCCAATCACTACCAGTTCACGGCACTACCATTTGGTCTCTTGACAGCCTCCTGAGTGTTCACCAAATGTTTGGCAGTTGTAATAGGTCATCTTCAACTACAAGGATTCCAGGTGTTTCCGTATCTAGACGATTGGCTCTTTACCGCCCCGACCAGGAATCTTCTAATCCACAGCCTCTCTCACACTCATCGCCTCGCTCTCCCCATGGGGATTACAATCAACAAGGACAAATCTCAAATGTCCTCAACAAAAACATTGGAATTCATTGGAGCAGTTTTCGGCAATATCCTGTCAAGCTTCCTTCCCTCCTCACAGGCTTTCGAAAATAAGACACCAAATCCAAGACCTTCTTCCACAGACCTTTGTACCAGCACATCTTGTACTGCAACTCTTAGGCTCCATGGCAGCTGCCATTACCATAGTACCATTGGCAAGGTTGCACATGAGAATACTACAGTGGCTCCTTTCTTCATAATGGTCAAACTTAACTCACCCACTGGACCACATGATACTTCTTACAAACCTTTGCAAGGAAGAAATGCTATGGTGGATGAAGTCAGAACCGAATCTTTGGTGTCGTCTGTTCTGCCTCCCCCAGCCCACGGTGACCACGGACGCTTCCCTTTTAGGGTGGGGGGGCATTTTGAGGGAAAGATGGTCCAAGGCACCTGGTCCCCCATGGAGGCCAATTTGCACATAAATGTCCTGGAACTGAGGGCAGTTCTCTTAGCATTGCAAGCGTTCCATACATCCCTCCCTTCTGGGACCATTGCAATTAATTCGGGCATGTCCGTCGTCTGGTATATCAACAAGCAAGGTGGAGCCAGGTCTTACCCCATGTGTTGGGAAGCCATGAGGATTTGGCACTGGGTGATTGCTTCCAACCACTGGCACTGGGCGATTGCTTCCAACCACTTTCTTATAGCAATGTACATTCCCGGGAGTTCCAACCTTATTGCGGACAATCTGAGCAGGAACATCCTGATGCCTCAAAAGTGGTCCTTCAATCCTCTAATAGTGGATTGGATTTTCTGCCGCTAGGGCAAGTCTTGCTGCGATCTCTTTGCTTCCCCCTTAAACAGCAAATGCAGAAGCTACTTTGCCCTGATCCCCCCCTCAGGGGGAAACCCCGAGGGATGCTCTAACGCACTATTGGCCCCTGGGTCTACTGTATGCCTTTTCCCCATTTCCCCTCATTACGAAATTCCTCCAGAAAGCTCAAAGTTTGAGAAGCAAAGTGATTCTCATTGCCCCCTATTGGCCCCGTCAAGTCTGGTTCCTGTTCCTATGTCCTCATATGATTCACAGCCCGTGGATCCTGGATCACTCCCAAGGTCTGCTATCTCACCCTCTGGGACTGATTCATCCCAATCTCCACAGCCTCAAGCTCACAGCTTGGTTCCTGTACTTCCAATGATTGCCAGGCTGCCTGATACCTCATCTCCCGTTCGTGAAATCCTTTGGCTTCACACAAACCTTCCACCAGGAAAATGTTTTCTTTCAAATGGACTAGATTCTCTATTTGGGCAGAAGATCAGAACTTAGATCCTTTTTCTATGCCTATTCTGAAGATCTTTACAATACCTGATGACTCTTCTACATGCAGGAGCCTCAGCATTGACCATCAGTGTACATTTAGCAGCTGTCACAAATTTTTGAAAGGAGTATTTCACGTTAAACCTCCTGTCAAGCCCCCCATAGAACCCTGGGACTTGACTTTGGTACTTCAATCATTAACAGACCCTTCTTTTGAACCCTTTGACTCTTATGATATAAAATTTTTATCATGGAAGAGTTTACTTCTAGTAGCACTTACTCAGCGAGAAGAGTATCTGAGCTGCAGGCCTTGCGTGTCAAGAGACTTTACTTGAACTTCCACAGGGATAGAGTATCCCTTCGTACTGACGCTTTTTTCTTGCCCAAGGTCATTTCTGATTTTTCCATTAACCAATTTATTGACCTGCCGGTTTTCTTCCCTCAGCATTAAAACAGAGGGGAGTATCTGTTGCACTCCCTTGATGTTCATAGGCAGCTTCGTTGTTATTTAGACAAGACTAAATCTTTCAGGAAAACTGATAAATTGTTTGTGGCCTTTGCAGGACCCAAAATGGGTAAATTTGTCTCCAAAGTGACTCTATCCTCCTGGCTTAGAAACGTCATTACCTTTATCTACCATCAGAATAAGCTATCCTTACCTTCCAGAATAAAGGCTCATTCTACTAGATCAATGGCTACTTCTGTGGCTTTTCATTCCAGAGCCTCTATGGATGATATCTGCGCAGCAGCCTCTTGGGCAAGACCTCATACCTTTATCACTCATTACAAATTGGATTTGGCCTCCAGGGGACGATTTTGTTCTATGGTGCTCAGGAACATCCTTCCTTAGGGCCACCCAGGACTCAAGTAGCTGGGGTCTCGGTCCTGACGGTAAGGAATGAATAAAGATTTACATCATCTGATAAAGAAGTTATGTCTTACCATAATGTTCCATCTGTGTTGTAGATCTTTATTCATTCATTACTTCCCGCCCTCCTCCCCCCTGCCTGGACTCCTGGTGGACTTTAGGAATTCCTGGTTAGGGTATTTGCTCAGACAGAGCCTCCTTCTGTTTTTATCTTACTATCGCAATATTATAAGGGTGGGCAAACTCGATCTGGAGAGACTGAGAGGAGCATTATGGGTAGATCTTGGCTGAGAGTTTTTGGCTGGCGCGAGCTTGAAAACGGCCGTGTTCTTTCCGAGGATGGAACCAAAGTCCTGACAGTAATGAATGAATAAAGATCTACAACACAGATGGAACATTATGGTAAGACACAACTTCTTTTTATTTGTCTAGTGTTATTTTGAACAGCAAAATGGAATGCTTAAATACTGGGGGTGGCTAAAAACATGATTTTTTTTTCTGTGAATCTGATGAGCATTTAATTCCTTATAATAAATGGAGGTGTCTGCAGTGTGGGGAGTTTAGTCACTGTAAGAAAAACTGTAACGTATTATGCAGAAGGTGTGGAAGTACACAACAGTTTTGGTTTGATTGTGAATTGAATAATGTTGATGTGAAAACCAGTGAGGAAGATGTGCAGCAAAATAAAAAAAAAAAGACTGAAAATTCTAAAGAAGTGTGTGAGTTGAATGTAACTAACAAAAATGGATCTGAAAGTAAGACGTTTGTCAAATAGAATAAAGAATATAATGTATAAGTACAGAATATATAGGAGAATTTACCAAATGATAAAGATGAGTGGAGAGATGTTCAAAGAAAAGGGAGTCTGTAGGCAATAGAGTGAGAAAAGGAAAATTAAAAAAATTGCTAAAAAGGCAATTTAAAGATCATGTCATTAAATGTGAACAATTTGATAAACAAAGGGAGAAGATTAAAGATGTATTGTGCTGTAAAAACTGTTTAGTGATGTCATTATTTATTGAATGTTTAATTACAGGCTGTGACTAAAAAATTGAATTTATATGGGGGGGTCTTAGGTAAAGTGGGGTTTTTGGGTATGATATATATTCTGGAATAGCTTTTCTAGTTAAGGAACATATTAACATTGGATTTTATAATTGTGGTGCCAGGAATATGCATCATTTTGGATATTGGAAATGAATGTAAAGTGTGGTGGGTAATTGCTTTATATGCACCTACATCAGGAAAGAAAGGGAAAGAACATTTTTGAAGATTTAAATCTATTTTATACAAAGCGGACATTATTATTGTAGAGAATTTTGATTGTAATCTAAGAAATGTAGTAGGAAAAATAAGGGTATTTCAGCATGTAGTTAGGTTTTTAATATGGGGAATTTATTTTGGAAAAAAGGGTAATCTATATACCAATGGGAAATATAAGTACTGAAATAAATTATATAGCATAATCAGATAGTTTGGAAGAGAACAATATTAAAAAGGAAGTCTATTTTTCTGGCCCACATAAACAGTGTGCCACTCAACCTAAGCTCCTACAGCAAAACAGTCTATCGAATACAATAATTGTTGATGACTCTATAGTAAGGTACACTGATGTCCCACTCACTGGGTTAAATAAGGAGAAGGTTATGGTCAGCTGCCTGTCGGGTGCCAGGATCCGCCACATAACCCATGCACTTGGGTCTCTCAACAACAAGTACAAGTATGACTTGGTCATTGTCCATGTTGGTGTGAACGACCTAAGACGTACCTCCCTGGACTGCATGAAAAGAGACATGGAGGAGCTCTCGGATGTTGTAGCCCAGGCAGGTATGACCCTAGCCCTGAGTTGTATATTACCGTTGCCTAGAATGATACCCCAGTACAAGCAGAAAATGCTTGACTTCAACAAATGACTAAGTTTCTGGTGTCATTCAAAGGGGATCCAGTATCTGTCTGCCTGGGATGATATGATCGACAGACCTCGATGATTCCAGATACTGGCTAAGGCTCTTGCCACTCCTATAGTGCCTTTTGTTTTAGGCAATGCCCGGAAGGCAAAATTACCACCATAACAACTGCGAACAAACGCAACTTGAGGGTAATACTACTCAATGTTAGACGCCTAAATCTCAAAATGTACTCACTCAAGTCTCTTCTAAAACTGGAGAACATCAACCTCTGTGCAGTAACAGAGACCTGGTTCAAGGCTCCAGAGAGCACCCCAGTGCTACAGCATACCACACCTTTTGACCCCCAAACCTGGACCGAAGCTCCAAAGGAGGTGTGGACAGAAGCCCCAAAGGTGGTGGCATATCCATCTTCATAAAGGACATGCACACCTCCAGACTGGTGGCCCAACATAATGCATCAGAGATACTACAGGTGCAACTAACACTGGATAAAATGTCAATTCAGGTTGTAACCTGCTATAGATCCCCCACAATGCCCCAAGACCCCCACTCTTCATTCCTGAACACTCTGGAAGGCATTAAGGTTCAACCCAATACCCTTGTACTGGGAGATTTTAACTACCCCTCTATTAACTGGGAAAATTACTCCTGCTCCAACTCATTTGCCCAATGATTTCTGGATTTCATTAACTCCAACGCCCTGGACCAACTCATTATCACCCCCAACAGAGGCAGAAACATTCTCGATCTGGTCATCACAAACATGGGAGACTGCTGCTCTACACCAGTGATCAACTCCTCCCTGGTCAGATCTGATAATACATTAATCACAGTTGATATCCAAATCCCACCTGCACCCCCCATGAAGGAAACCACAGTGAAAAACTTCTCCAAAGCCAATTTTGTGGTTTGAAGACAGAAGTGTCAAACTTCACGTCACCCACGCAAACAGGGAAAGGCTGTATGGCCACGGAAGCATACACCACGGCACTTTATGAGCATTTACACAAGTGCAAGGCCATACCTAACAGAACCAAGGTCATGTCCTCCAACAAAAGGAAGTCAATCTGGTGGTCCTCTGCCATCAGCAAACTCTCTACAACAGAAGAAAAAAACTGTTGCAGAAAAGGGCAAAGTCCCAAGACTGGAAAAATTCCCTTCTCAGTCTCAGCAAAAAATTGAGATCCATCATCAAAGCCTCCAAAGCTAGTTACGAAACAAAATTGCAACAGATGCTAAAGATAACACAAGGCATTCTTTAGCTACATCAGGAACCTGCATAGCAATGCGCAGGGGTGCTCTGAGCTACTGCACAATGGCACCACTTACACTGAACCAACAGATACTGTTCAGTCACAGCCTCACTTCAGGCTTTGTCCCCACGGAATGGCGCACCACTACAGTCATTCCACTCCACAAAGGGGGAGTGACTACTGACCCAGGAAATTACAGCCCCATTAGCCTGACGAGCCTGATCTGTAAGGCCATGGAGAGCATCAGTATGGCCTTCGTAAATAAGGATATTGGGAACCTTCAAATCCTGGATCCCTCAAAGTTTGGGTTCGTGAAGGGCAGATAATGTCTGCTAAACCTGATGGACTTCTTCGAATCTATCACCAGAGCGGTCGATGAAAGTAAGGAGGATCCGCACAGCCTACCTCAATCTGGCCAAGGCCTTTGCCACTATCCTCCACTCGGGGATCATTGACAGACTCACCAACCCAGGTGTCAACTCCTACATCATAAGATGGTTTGCCAACTAGCTCACGGACAGAACCCACACGGTGAAAGTAGCAGACTCCAAATCCGACTACCGAGCAGTCACAAGTGGCATCCCACAAGGTTCGGTCCTGGGTCCTCTCCTGTTTGGTATATACTTCTCTGAAGTTCAGGCCAACACTAAAGGACTCTGGTTGACCAAGTTCGCAGATGACTGCAAACTGGGAGCCATTATTGACTCACAAGCTGATGTTAACATCCTACAAAATGGCCTCACTGACACCAGTGACTGGTGCCAGAACCATGGTCTCAAGCTCAATGAAAAAAGTGCATCTTCATCCCCTTCAGGAAAAACTTAGTGCCCACGAACTACCACATCGATGGTAGCCCTCTCAACTCCGAAGGTGTGATAAGAGATCTAGGGACACAAGTGGATAGCAACCTCTCTTTTGGCAACCATGTGGCCACTGTAGTTAGAAAGTCTTTCAATGTGGCACACTTCATTACAAAGGGTTTCTCATCCAGGAGGAAAGAGGTCGTAATCCCTCTCTAGTCATCCCTCATTAGACCCATTATAGAGTACAATGCCCCATTTGGCTTGTACCTCACTAGACACCTGCAGCAACTGGAGAGGCCACAGAAATTCCTCACAAAGAGGATCCTAGAACTCAAGCGTGCCCTACACAGACGGACTCAAAAAAACTACAGCTATACTCCATCTCATATCGCCTGCTTAGAGGCGATCTCTGCTTGGCATACAAAGCCTTGTTGGACCCAGTGTTACTAGACATGCTTCATCTGAAAAGGACTCAACTCCTCTGCACCACCCGATCCAAGGACCTCAACCTCATCACCACAATAAACAGAACCTGCTGGAGGGACAGGTTCCTAACTCGGAGATTGCCCATACTCTGGAATAAACTTCCCATTCATGTCAAGCAGAGCACTTTACTGGCCCTCTTCAAGAAAAATCTTGAGTGGATGGGTAACAGGAAATTCACCCCGGGGATCATTTCAACAACCTTGCTCGATAGGGGTACAAGGAACTAACGTCCGGCAATAGGACGACTGGGTATGTTATTGGGCTAGGCTTGTGTTGGCCTGAGGGCCATTTGCCTAGTACTCGCCTATGATCATTGTGTTTTGAAAGCTGAATCTGAAACATAAATATTTATATTGGGGAGACAACCGGCAATAAAATATTGTCAGGAAAAGTTACAAAAGAGCTAACATTTGATTTAGAGATGAAAAAATTATCGCACAATCACATGTATGTGTTCTCTTTTAAAAATATTTAAAGCAGCCGGTGTGAATATAAAGGAAATACAAAAAGGGATTTCTATTTTTTTTTTTTTTTTGGAAAAATTAAAATAGTGAAATATGAGAATTTAACAGATCATGAAAATTGTATTAGGAAGGGGGTATGAAAGGAATTTGAAAGGCACATTTATATAGAAAATATGAGCAGAGCTGTTACGTTATAAGCAAAATTATTTGTTGGAGGGGTAAAGTAGAAGAAATATCTAAGTTTTCAAGTAAGAAGGTAAAAAAGAAGAGAGGAGAATGGATGTCTTGAAGGATAAAAATGGTGATGAGAAATATTGTTTAGATGAAGTTATTGTGGAAGAGTATTTTGAAGGTATGGACAATAGTATATTAAAGGTATGTATAAAGATGTGTTTACAAAACTGGAATATAGCAAAAGTTAAGCAGTGTCCAAAAAATTGAAAAAGTTGTAAATATTGAGGAGTTATTAAGACTATGCCAAGCTTAAAGAGTAAGTAAGTGCACTTGGACCTGATGGAATAAATTTATGACTTTTTTACAAACAAATCAGGAATAAAAAGTAGTGTTTTTTTAAAAATCATGAGTTTTTGGTTGAAAATGCAATTTGGGATATTAGAGTTTGTCAAGAGATTTTAAAATATTATTAAAAGAATGGGAGATGAGATGAGATAACTAATTGGAGACCTAGCACACATAACAATACAGATTATACAATTTTTATGGATTTGTTACTGAAAAGAATTAATGAAATAATTTTAGATGTAATTAATGAAAATTTTTATTGGATGAAAGTTTATTGTACAAAGGATTTATGAATATTTATAAAATAATTTAAAAATACAATAATTAGTATGAGTGATACAAGGGTGATTACATGGAATGTTGAAAAATATGATGGTAACATTAGACATTAAACAATGCTTGGGATTTTATAACAATATGTATTTGGGAAAAAGTTAATAAGGCTTATTAAATATGTGTACATGAATTCAGGTAATAGGATAAGCTAGGATCCGCTTAATGCTTATGATTCTTAGCTTGGTCATGCACAGTTTAATATATTGTTTTGACTGCTGAACAGGATAAATTATTGGCTACAGATATTGTGAACTGTCCTTGGGCCTTCAAAACTTTAGGGCATACTGTTTTGGTAAAGAATGGTGAAGTAATCCAACCTTTTTCTATTTGACCATTCAGGCTGTGTTATCTACAGAGATTTACCACTCATCACCTCTTTTTTGTGAATCCCACAGTAGGCTATCTGGCACTGCTTTTGCCTTGTTGCACTTCTTAAAACCCCCAAATCATTGGGGAAAGCTTTGTCTAGTGACTAGTGCTTTGTTGACTGTGTTCTCTCGCTCTCTCTCTTTTTTCTCATTGGAATGAATTATCACATTACTTACTATATTTTTATTGTTTATATATTGTAAATAGATGCATCTCCTGACGTAGCTCCTCCATCACTTAATCATCCACCAGCATCTTTCTCTGTCTTTTCTTACTCCTTCCAGCACTCTTCATATCTTGATTCCATTTAGTGTTAATGATTCAGGTTTTTAAGGCCCTAAAGGCCTAGTAGGGATGGTGGAACATAACATGAGAACCATGACTTGTATTTGGTATCCATAGGCAGAGTGGGGAGTTTACTTTCTTCATAAACTCCATAACTGGGATATGCAGTGACATCATGTGGGTGATGAGGGCATATATTTGCACTGCTGAGATCAGACTGTCCATTGTGATCCAACACTAGTATGCTTTATTCATACCTGAGTGATGGTAGCATTTCCCCAACTAATCTTAGTGGGCAAGCCCGTTATGATAAACTGTCCTCCGAAATGAGAAAGCCAATGCAGTGCTGCTATTTTCCAATTGTTTAATTGATGTGTCTGTTACCTAAGCTGCATCTCTAAGCCGGGTTTCTTGTGGCAAGGGATTGAACCACTGCTCCAGATGTGTCTGTCTTGGCCTACATGCACTTAATAGATTCTCTCCAGTTATAAGTGTGGTCCGTAAATACGCCACTTCAAAGTATAGCTGATTAATAGTCAAATATACTGCCTCCATTTAGTAGTATGAAGTCTTCTTAATTGTAGGTGTTTCCTTCGGTCTAAGCATCCTTACTTAATACACTGCAACAATACTTTTAAGGTATTTTTTTAGTTCTTTGTTCTTGCACAAGCCTTTCTCGTTCTTTCATTTTGCATGTGTTTATTATTATTGGTGGTTACAAAATGGCTTATTAACTTTCACTTAATAGGTTTGTTCACTGGCATTACAGGGGATGCCCTGGGCTGGCTTTTATTGAACTGTAGTAGAGTATTATAATTATTATGGTGTATAAATATACACAAAGTACATGGGCATAAACATCTTTTTTTATCGTCATTGTCACAAATAAATTGTCTAGAGAAGAATGATTGGCACTAAGAAGTTGTTGTTTAGCCATAAGCCAACTTAACTTTGAAAATATTTGATCAAACGTTGCAACATTAAAAGTCAATTTTTTTCTTTTTCTCCACTAACACTATAGGGAAACTATACAAATGTATGGCTGTGCATTTTAATGCTGTTGAGCCAACAGAGCTTGACACTTTTGTTTACACTCCATCATATGAAAGAAACACATGTCCAGATCACAGCAGTGCAGAACACTGGTACGCAGGCATGCAAAAGAAGGTGGGGGTTGAGATTTTAATTATACTAATATGTGACTGGGTTAGGGTAGTTAATAAAGTGTTATACAGCAGTTTTCTGCCAGATGGAATTTTGGAAAGTTAGTTGCACAGTAAACATACCTGCAAGTACTGGGACTGAGATTTAAATGACAGTTTGTTAGAAACTGAATATGTTTAATGTGCTACATGACAAGAAAGATGTATTGTGTGTGGGTTGTAGCAGCTTGTGTCTAATTTGTAGAAAGAATTGCAAAGAATCGGTATTCCTGTGTATTCACTTTTGCAAGTGGTTTTCTGGGTAGTACTGTATGTCCAGTTTTGTTTAAGAGGTATAAATTACATCATTTCACTAGTGTTAACTGGTGTGTGCTGTGTTGTATATCATTTCTACTCATGTCAGGCTTCAGCAGTGCTTTTGAATTCATGCTGTGTCTGTTTATATACAGATCACAAGTCTGTCTGGTACTGCCTTTGTATCCTGATAACATCAGTGTTTGGTTTTCAAATTCTCTGTTAATGGCCTGCTGAATTCAGGAGTTGTTAATTTGTTGGATGCTCCCTCTCCAGCTTTACCAGGGAGGAATACTATGCCACCGATTTTTTTTTTTCTGGTGAATTTCCCTTTTTAGAAGTTTTACTCTGCATGAAGCTTTGATATGTCCCTGTATGGTTTGACTTGGTACTGAAGCTTGGCTATGTCCAGTATAGTCTGACAACAAGTATCATACCTCTCAACTGTTTCTGATTTTTGGGGATATCTCTAATTTTGCCCTGCCATTTGTAAAATCAGTAATACTTTTGAAAGAAATGTGGTGGATTATAATCAACAAATAATGACATTCGTTGCAGTTAGACTTCTTTTCCTTCAGATATTACCTGCTTCTTTGTGCACATTTTTTAAATTTTCTAGCTTTAGTGGTATGGATTTTAAAAAAAAGTATCCCTGATTTGGGTCCTTCTCCTTCATTTCTGTTCTTGGCCTTTATTCTTATACTGAGAGGTTGAAACCTTTCTTATAACATGAAATGCCATATTGTGCGGATATAGTGATAACTTGCTCGAAGTATTTTGTAAATCTTTGCAAAGTGACATACACCTCTTTGTTGTTTGCACACTTTTTGCATGATATTTACCTTCCCCTAAGAACTTATATTTCCAACTCCATGGTTGCACAAATTGGGGAAGGGAGAAACTAAGTCTGTGCACAGCAGTCGGGATCTGCTAGAATGAGTCCCAAAACATGTAGATTGGCTGAAAAATGGACTTGCATTTATGAAGTCTGAGATGGCTATTTCTTAGAATATTCCCTTTTCTCTAAAGTATGGCTATTTTGGAGTTGGTGTATATAGATTCAAGGCTTTGGGTGGCTTGCCCCCAGTAAAAAGTTTAAAGGAAAAGAGTGATGATAGAGATCCACTATTCTCCTAGGTTTTCGGTCCTTTTCTTTTTGGCTTGTTGGCACTTGGCATTTCGATTTTTGACATTTCAGTAGGGAGCCCTCAGACAGTCACATATATTTCATCATAACACTAGTAAGCAAGTGATTTCTGAGATTTATGTTCACATGGGCAAACCAACTAGTATTTGTATTTGTCACGGTTAGAGTTCAACACAATGTATACTGAGAGTCTGATATTTTTATTTAGGTGTGATACATGTTGAAGGTGTCTGTAGATGTTGGGTATAACTTTTAATGTTGTGTCGAATAGCCAGTAGGTGGGATTCTGCATATAGCTTAGATTGTTTTTGTTGATTTAACAATTGTATTCAGAGGTATTTAATCAATTATAACCTGTGCTGTGTACAGTGGTTTTCCCTTTGTGGTATACATTTCTGTTGCTTTGTGGGTGGAGGAATATTTTGGGAGGCCTGCTTTTTGCAATGACCTGTTTTTTTCTTCTTTTTTTAAACTCCTTCACCTGCTTACTATGGTCTATATTATGGTGCCCCTCCCCTTTTCTGGCATAGCTCCTTTGTTGACTAGTTTTTCCCTCAATAAGTGTAGTAGCTCTTGTGAGTGGTGGACATTAATTTCATCTGGGAGCTGAAGGAGAGAAAGAGGCATTCTCCTACAGTGTTATGATGACAGAGATTTTTTGTTTTTAGCCCTGTGTTCCCCTGAGTGCAGTCATCTGTGCCATATCCTCGGTGTATGCTGGTGCATGAATGCCTGTTGTTACTGTCAGTTACCAGCTAGACCTACTGGCTAGCCCTTGGCTTGTGCCAGGATGCAGTACAGCAAAGGCTGAGAATTCCCCAATCCCCCCCCCCACCACCACCACCAGTGTAAGTGATGGCTTCTGACCACTTAAACCTCCCTCCCCCAGGCTGGCACTTTGGTATCCAAGATTAAGCACAGGATACCAGCATAAGATTAAGCACAGGATACCAGCATATCAGATGGAAGCCCTACTTCTGTGCCTTTGGGAATGTGTGATTCCTGAACTTTTTTGCTTTCACTTGACACCCAAGTTGCTTCATGATGGTGGCTGTGTGGACTATTTAAGTTGACAGTCTGTCACCATCAGACATATACTGTCTAATCTGCACATTTTGTTGTGCAGCAACAAGAACTTTTCCCATTGCACTGTTTTTCTTGGTTTAATGCCTTAAACTTTCCTATTTTTATTTGGTTTAACTGTATAGTTTGTAACAAAGTTCTTGCTTTTTGCTTCTGGCAAAAATTCTGAGATTCATTTCCTGCTGTGTCATTTTTGTTCTGTGATGCGTTCTATTGGCGTGTGCTTAGTGTTTGTTATTTAGGTAAGTTTATAGGTTCATAGGAAGTTACTAGTCATGTTATCCAGGAGATTACTGAGGAGGATATTCTAATTTTCCCTATTGCCCCAGAGTTGCACAGTAGGCAAATTGAGTATAAGGGAATCAAACCATGGACTACAGAAAGCAGCTTGTTAGCAGCTCATGATCATAGTTCTGTATGCTGTCAGAAAAATTGATGTAAATAGCAAAAATTGTACATATATTGTTGGAGTATTTTATGATAAGGTATATTCTTACTTGAGTGATTTACGCAGATGAGCTTTTGGAAGCTTTCCCTTGTTCTAATAATTCACGATGGTAGGTATAACCTAATCTTAGAGGCAAGTGCTATATGTGCAGAGAGTGAAAATGCTATTGTCAGGAATGGAGAAGAACCTGAGGGTATTAGTAACAAATCATCTAAAATTAGCTGGCCAGTTGAAAAAGTAATAATGATAACTGCTTGGAGAAGAGGGAGTTCTAGAATGCACACTGAAGTATGTTACTTAGGTGAATCCCCTCTATCTACCTCAGTAGTGTTTACTAACGTTAACCGTAACCCTACACCATTCTGTAACGCTACCAGTATTCAAACAAATTTGATCTGAATGCAGTGGTAACGTTTTTGTTTATAGGATCACAAAAAAAACGTTTTTTCTTATACACTGATTTTGTTTTTTGGTAAATGTGTTTTTTTCAGTGTGCTAATATCACTCAATTGCCAGGACAAATGAGAAAAAAAAACAAAGGGATTGTCTCATGAGCAGTGTTGGGTTTCTTTTGAAAATGAATCCTTCTTCCTGCTAGATTTGTCCAGCCACAGAAAAATGTACATGGGAATAGCAGAAAAGGTCTTGTGACATGGGTGATTAAACCAAAACATAAATAACAATGTGGTCTCTGAGAATATATATGTACATGCACAGACTTGTGTAGTACCCCCCACCATACACATGCACATAAAGTGTACATCATGCAAAATTTGTTCTGAGATTGCTGAGGTATATAATACTGTTCAGCTTTTGGAACTTGTTACTGGATTTATTAGATGCTAGAAGAAATAAGCACACTAAAACAAATAAAAGGGTATTAAAACGCTCACTGCTTCAGTTTAGATTTTTTTTACATCTTTCCCAGTGAGCTGAACATCCCAGTCACTTAAGACCCAAAAGAAACTGGAATGGATTGCTGAAACAGACAGGTTTATAAGAAAAGTAGGCAAAGGGATATTTCAAGTATAATGTGAACTACATGACCCAATGGTGTCACTGTGGCACTGAAATAAGTCTCTGGTTATATTTTAAAAATCCATGGACGAAAACATAACTTTCAGTATTTCCCTTTCTGTTTATTTAATGATTGCAAAATGCGTTTCCAAGATCTTTGCATGCTTTAAGTTGTTTTCTGTTGTGTTAGGTACCATGTGAAAGTATTTCCCACTAGTAAGTAAATGACTCCTTTTTAGAACTTCTTTTTTTCATTATTCTTCTAGGGAACAGAGCATGGCGACAGTAACATAGGAGAGAAAAACAAACATTTGTTGCTGCTGAAGGGTAACACACAGGCTGCTGTGCAATCTGTGTTTAGTATGAAGGCCCTAAGCTGTTCATGAACTACTTCCTGTTGTTCAGGGTACAGAGTTTGATTCCTTTCACCCCCCCCCACCTTCTTTACTCTTTGAGTCTGAATGAGTCAATTAATCATGCATTGCTCCAGGGTCACCCCTAAAAGGGTGCGTGTGTCCAGGGACTTGCCCAATTAACAAATTAATAAAAGCAGCACTGTGTGAAATAAGGAGGGAAGAAAGGCAGAATAAAATTGAGTGACCTATATTAGCTAGACTGTCTAAAATTGGGTGGTATTAATTTGAGTTTCATTGATTGAAAATCAGACTATTTTACTACTGTTTTTTTTTTTTTTTTGCTTAGTTCATTTGAAGTAAATAGCAGAATAGACACACAAATCCACTTCAAGGATGATAAAAAAGGAAAGAAAGTATAAACAATGATAGCTGTTTCAAGCATAAATTAAACCCAGTAACATTTCATTTAATTTTAAACCAAATATATGTGTAAATAAAGCTGTACAGGGGAGCAAAGATACATTCAGATGTTTTTTTTTGTTTGTTTTTACTTATTTTAAAAAGTGAGACACCCTGTGCGAGGATGAGGCAACGCAACCTTTGAACATTTGTTACGTAACAGTAAGCTGAAAGCTGGTTTAAACCATAAGTGCTTACTGGAGTTATTTATTGGAGTTATTTACTGTTTTATTAAAGTGATTTTTTTCCATTGGTTTTTGTTTCTGAACCTCTGAATATTAAATAAGAAACATTAAAATAATATTAATAATGTGTACCTTACAGAGTAGAGCTGTGGAGTCAGTGATGGCATTTAAATATTCTGAACTGATTAGAATGTTGACATAATTATCAGGCTATGCAGTTTATTTTGGAAACCCAGTCTTAGCAAGTTATATCAAGAAAAGATGAGTTTCAGGCCTGGGAGAAAGCACGGCATTGAGAGAACCTTTTTACCACTGACAGTTAACCACTCCCTGATTAAGAAAGATGGTGAAATCCAGAATGCAAATGAATGTTAGAATGATTATGGTATTAAACTGAGATGGAGGAGAGATGGGTAAGAGGGCAAAAGTACAGTAGGAGGGCTCTGAGGGTAGAGGAATCATCAGGGAAAGCAAAATATACAGTGGGATAAGTGAAAGTCTAAATAAGACTCTGATATAAGGTACAAGTTAAGGTGGAAAAACAGCAGAGAACAGGACAGCCTATGTCAGGAATGGGTGGACAGTCATATTGAGTAGTGGCAGCATTTTAGTAAGGAAAGTGGGAAGGGGGCTTCAGAAGGAAGGTGAAAGCAGACATACTTGGTATGACACATAGGCAAATGAAAAGGGACTGAGATATGGTGACCTGGGAATATCATTTGTTTTTTAGGTCAGAAAGGGCAAGAGAGAGAGAGAGAGAGAGAGACAATAGACTGCATTAGGCTGGTAGCAAATGTGTGATATAATTTGAGGAAAACTGAGCACACAGTAAAATAGATGAATCTTGAAGACCATCAAAATTAGTCTAGAAGTCAGGCTGCGAGAAAAAGGGTGAGTGTTTGTGGTTCTACAGAATGTTAACCACTGGATGCTGAAGAAGAGGATGACAAACGGGTAAGTAAATAGATAAGCTCTTGGAAAAAGAAGGTTGTATTTATGGTAGGCTTTCATCTCCCAGAAGCAGTCTGGTACAATACTGTATCTAAATTGGGGTAGAGAAGGAGGTAGTAGAGTAAGAAATAGTCACTCGGCTAGAAGATGAAGATAACAGAAATGCTGGACACCTTACGTAACAAGGAAGAGGAGGGTTATGAATTAAAAGCAAAATTGCCCCTCAACAACTTTGTACAATACGCTGGTTCACCATGGAAAAGGAAGATGACAGGGAAAAAAAAACGGTGTGGGATTATGGAAAGGAGATTTTAAGCTAGAGGAGGGAATGTTTGATACTAAAGGAGGAGACTGGGAGCAAGTGTGTGAGATAAGCAGCCTGGGGATAAAGGTAAAGAGAATTGTGTAAACAATTTTTTGAAAAAGGACTAGGGGAAAAAAGAGCCAAGTAGGGAGAAATCTGTTTTTTTTTTCAGGGAGGTTAAGGAAGCACTTTATGCAATGGAATGGTCATTTCCTGAGTTAAGGAGCAGAGAAGTGGAGTTGGCTGCAGGCTTATGAAGAAACAAGAAATGCAGAAATAGATTAGATGGAAAAAGGCGAGGGAAATAAAAATTCTTTGGACTCCCAGGACAAAAATGAAGGTCAGCTCCGAACTGATGAGATTAGTCTTGCAGAGATAAGAGGATGGTGAAAAGGCAGAAATTCTTTATGAATTATTTTTTTTCCTTTCTTCACAAATCATGGAAGGGGAAACAAAGGAGGGCATTATACAGACAGATGCATACTAAGGACTGTTACAGAAAAAAAGCTCAAGGTTTAAGGGAAGACAAGGAGTAGCGTCCTGACAGCATATCTTCATGCTCCTAAAGGACTTGTACTTGCAGGACCCTGAAATAACCTTTAATGGAACACTGAGTGTTAGTTAATTTTTGTTGTTTAATACTCAGATTTGTATAAGGATGCATTACTTTTAAAGTTTAATTATGTTTTAGCTAGCTTATTTTCATTTAGTTTAAGCACATTTGAGTCAATTTTACAAGTAATATCTTTTTCCAATTTGCTGTTTTATAATTCACATTTGTTTTAATTTTATTTTATTTTTTTAAGTTTTTCATTCCAATGTGAATGAATCTCATTTATTTGAGACAGTTTTAGGTGAACAGTGTTGCTTCTGGGGGTCTGTGTATTGTCTGTGAGGTTGCATTTTTTTTTTATTCAAGTGAATGTGAGATGTGGTCTGTGTTTTACTTAAGTGTTATTTTATTTTTTTTAATTAAGTATAGATTTTAATCTGCAGGGGGTACTAGTTTAGACTAGGATGTTATGAGGTTGTGTTTATGTGCTTTGCATATGCAGTGTGTATACGTTTGCTTTCTCACATGCACTGAAGTGTGGCAGGTTTAGGAGAATTTTAATAACTTAGATAACATGCTAAGGATGTAGATGAATGTTTTTGATGTGATGAGTGAAGATAAGTAGAAAGTATCCTACGTATTATACCAGATGCATGTTTTTGTTGAGCCCTGTATCTGAGTTCTATTATGATAAAAAAAAATGTGTGTATGTATATATACATGTATAATAGAGATGCACATATTCAAATACACAGCAGTACTTATATGCCCTGTAGCAAGAACTATTTGTCCACTTAAATTCATGCATCTCTGGTACAAACTCTAAACTCTCATAAACTATATAAAAATGCAGTGAGAATGTCCACCTGTATATGTACTGTAAATTTCCACATTAGTTCTTCAAACTACCCTGAGGACATTACTAGTAACAACAGGAATTGTGCATCTGAACTTTGTACCAGTGCTGCGTTGAGTACACCTGTGCTTTTGCCCTTCAAATTGTCTATATTTGGTATGCTTCACCTTCGTAAGTAAATTAAAACAACATATGCCATCATTGCCATACCATCTCTAGCAAAAAACAAACACCATTATTGTATTGCATATGCATAAACCAGTATGTGATTTGCCCCCAGTACATTGTCAAACATATTCAGTGAGTGCTTTTTTATTGTAAGAAAATGTCTGAAACAAGGTTTGCAGTGCACCAGACTAGCTTAAAAGAAATAAAAGTCTATTTATCTTTTTTTTTAATTGTATTCTAGTGATGGTGATAACCAACCTCATTAGCCATGGTCCTTTCCTCACCTTTGTCACCATCATTAGGGGTAAACTGTCCTAGTTATTGTTAAACCGGCATTATCAGTGGGCCCTTCAGTGATCATCACTGTAATGACCAGGCCCCTATCCTCTATGATGTTTATGATAAACTGGCATTGACGTTTTCCTTGATAAGGAGATGTTAATACTTGTCATTGGGTGATGTGATAAGAATCCACTTTGCATTAGTTTGTGGTTTCTCAGTAAGTTGTAAGAAAGGCTGCCAAACCACTTTGCATCATTTCCATTGCTGTGCATCAGTTTTACAATACTTTTTAACTAGACACATCTACACAATCCATTATTAGCTCCTCAGGTAAACAATTCTGTTTTTCTTTTCAAAGCACCTTTAGCTGTATTGGATTTTTCCAACAAGACCATTTTTTTTAAAGGATGACAAATTTTGTTTGGAGGTCTCTTAAAAATAAAGCTCTAGGCTGATTGCTACCTGTGAAACCCCAGAGATGATTCTTCTAGAGGTGGCAAGAAATTACTGAAGAAATCTTCAGTCTGACTGCATACTTCCCTCCTTGGGATTAACTAATCAGCAGGCAGAGTGTAGGTATGGGGAAAGTCAGAGCTTTATGAAGCTTGCTGTTTGTTGATTACTGGGCAGGGAAATAACCCATATATCTAAGGGCTACTGCATTAGTGAGGAATTCATATGTCTACTGTGATAGGTAAGTACAGCTTACACAACTGTACTTCTCCCATATGGAAAGTGTTAAGTAATATCTCTGCTATCACTCTAATACCACTGCCCTATACTTCCTTTCCCTCATACCCTTTAGTAGTTTGCATCTGCTCCAGTCTTCACACTTTAAATACCTATTCCCTGCTGATTGCTTATTCCATGCATTCACGTTCGGCTCCCTCTATTTTCAACCATGCTTAAGTAAGTCTTGTCTCAGATTTCCATTGATTGATTGTTTCCACAGCTGTCCCACCACCCTTGCATTTTCACTACATTTCACTGACCCACTTCATTTATCTCATAAAGTCCGTTTCCACTTGTCAGTGTAAAATATGTGCAGCAAAATTAAAACCGTTATTAATTTTGTTTGTCTCTTCCAGATGAAATAAAATGCAGTTATAGGTTAGATGCATGTATGGAAACATAACTGAAGACTGTTTGATGTTAAAGTAATTGTGATTTGCTGTAAATGTGTTGTGGTGCACAGACAGCTACTACTGGAAATTCAAATTCACTGCAGAATTTGTTTATGTCTTGTTCTTATCTGGTTTCGTGAAGTAGAGGGAAGATGTTATATGATGTAGTCAACACTTTGTAAGAAAAACCTAAACTAGAACTGTACCTAATTCAAACTGCTACTGATGGGTGGATTACACTTGCATAGGTCCAACTGAAACATATTTACACACACACACACACACACACACACACACACACACACACACACACACACACGTGTGTGCATGCTTTGTATTTTGCCCCAGTCTACTTTTATAATTAAAATGCATTACAATTGCAGCATTTATCAAATCTTCCCATTTGGGGATCCCATAATATGCATCCTTGTACTGATTTAAGGTGACTAGTCATGCACCTGAGTTCATGACCTTTTCAGTGTTGGTCATTTTATTGCTGCAGTAAAATGACCGTAGAAATCACAACTATGTGGTTAATACACCTAAGGGCTAAGGTATTCTAAGCCAAATCCTATTTTAGTTGATTTGAAGTTTTTTGTTACATTTCTGTACTGTACTTTCTTGCCAGTACAGATAAAATGGTAGTAGTGGCCACAACAAGTACATGATGATATATCGAAGAATGTCATGTGCACTCTTTCTGTATACCATTGCCGCAGACATCCGTTACTTGCATCATTCCACTGTTTATGTATGGGTGCATTGTCTGTGCTTTGATAGTGCAACAGTTCAGTAGCTTACAGTGCTTATTGCAGTATAGCTAACCTACTACCTCGCCCTACAAAAAGAAATATAATACCAACCCTCATAAATTCTGGGTAACAATAAATAATATCTTCCAGCCCGGTAAATCCACCCCCCCCCCCAATATACCTGGCACAGATCTCAATATAGTCTGCAGATTTAACAACTATTTCACCTTAAACTCATAAATGACTGTACCACCCCAACATCCCCCAACCCCCTATAACTCAACAAAACTCCATCCCCTTCTCAGTCAATCTAGTACAAACATATGCAAAAATTAATAACTAAACTCAAACCACCCTCGCCAACGACAACCTCCCTGCCAAATACCTCCAACTCACATCAACAGTGATAGCTTATCGTATTTCATTACTAATTAACAGATCCATTATCGAAAACACTGTGCCAACCTTGTGGAAAGCCTCTTTCATTATTCCCCTTCGCAAAGGTAGCCCCTGTTACGAACTCTTATCAGTAGCAATTCTTGCACCCCTGTCAAAGATTCTAGAGAGATGTATACATCACCATATTCTCTTCCACCTCCTCTCCAATAACCTTCTCTCCCCAACCCAGCATAGGTTCCGCTCATCCCACAGTACATCCACCACCTAGCACAGATTCACCAACACTATAAACTCCTGTAGGAATCAAGGTAAACTTGTCTTCGCTACCTTCCTTGATTTTATCCAAGGCATTTGACACCGTATCTCACAAAAAACTTTTAACCTGTCTCTCTGACCTTAACTTCGACACCCCCACTCTGGTTCAAAAGCTACCTAGACAACCGACACCAGTCTGTCAAATAGAATAACTCCCTCTCTCCCAGTTACCCTAGGCGTACCCCATGGTTCTCTACTTGGCCCACTGCTCTTTGGTGAAGATATTAATCAACTCCACCTAGCTACCACAAAAGCCAATATAGTCCAATACACTGATGACACAACCCTCATATGCTCTGCACCCAACATCCAACTTCTTCAGCAAAAAGCCCAACTAACTGTCTCAATAACTCACAACTTATACTTAACCCCAAAAAAAAAACAACCCATGCTGTTTCACCCAACCAAACTCACTGACCTCTCTTTTTCTATATTCTCCCCCAACAACACCCAAATCACCCAGTCTCTGAGGGAAAACTCGTAGGAATTACCATTGACCAATAACTCAAATTTAACAAAAACATTTCAACAACCATCACTAAAGTCCACAAAAAATAGGCTCCCTCTACAGATGCAAAAGGTACCTTACCTCAGAATCTCGTGTTGCCTTAGCTAGAACTCACCTTCTATCCACAGTGCTATATGCTTCTCCCTCTCTAACAAACCTAAATAAAGCTGACTTAAATAAACTCTCCTTGCGCTACAACAAAATTGCCAGATTCTCCAAGTCACGTTCCCATCATTGCCTTGCCCTACAAACCCTACATTGGCTAGAATTCCCCAAACTTCTAACATATCATCGACTCAGCTTAGCCCACCAAATACTGTACTACTCCGAAAAAAAAACCCTGCCCTGAACGACCTCCTTAACTTCCACAATCCAAGCAGACAACTACGCTCCAGCAACAAAACGTTAATTGAAGCCATCTCTTGCAAAAACAAATCGGGGGAATCTCTTTTTGCCCATGAAATTGCCAAGGCCTGGAACAACCTTCCTCCTGACCTTGGACATCTAAAATCTGCATCCTCCTTTAAGACTGTCCTGAAATCATATCTCTACTCCAACCATCTATGCAACTGTAACAAACCACCATAAATCCACGTATTACTACATGGAAACCTTTTAACAGCTCAGGTGCATGCTCTGTCAGGGTTGCTATTCAAATGTATTATATGCTGTTGGACTGTAAAACACTAATTTGAGCGCATCTCAGTGCTCACTGTAAATTTTGTAAATATTTGTACAAATAGTCATCTGTTCATCAATCCATCAGTTAGAACGTCGCAAACTACTATATTCATTCTGTATAACAATTTCATTTTTTATCCAAGAATGGAATACTCAGTGCTATTAACCATAATTACCTTTTATTGCAACAACTACCTGCAACCTTGTATCTGTGCTCTGACTTATTGTAATTCATTTATAACTTTTTATACTGTGTTAATGTAATGTGGAATTTTTTATCTCGTGTTTTGTAAAGTGCATGCTTTTTTTCTAATTGTATTGGAGCTGTTCTCCCTAGGACTCCGCTAAAAATGGACACTTGCTGTCCAGTCAGACTATCCTGAATAATAGATGTGAAATAAAATAATTATACAATGACCCCCCATTAATATTCTAAAACGTCCACGATGATTGCCCAGCACCATTGTAAATCCCACAATATACCAACGGGAAAAGATCCGGTCGCCCGGACTTTTTTCCGTTGGTATAAAGTGCTCAAAACATTTTTTTAAACAAAAAAAAAATATGTTGCTTCCATTTCAAAGCATTGATGTACTGGGTATGGGTGGGACGCAAGTTCCATACGCACGCTCTGTATATCAAAACAAGGAAGAACAGTAATGCGCCGTTCAAAGACATTATTTCAGAAAAGTAAGTATTTTTTTTCTTAAATAATGTCATTGTATAATAGCAGTAACAGACTCCGTGGTTGTGGTATATTGAAATTTACCCATGGTTGGCTTTATTTAATCATTCTGGCTTAGCCCTCGTCATTAAACCACACCAACCATGGGTAAATCTTCAATATACCACACCATCGGTTATTGCTTAAATATTGTATATTATATACAATACTCTTCTCTTTCAAAAGATGACTAATTGGGATCTCCCTTCTCAACAAACTCTAATAAAAAGGAATTGCAGTTTATATAAGTAGATTGTTGTGTTTTCCATGTTTACTTTAAAACTGAATGAAAAAATGAGCTGTAGACAGTATTTTGTAACAGGTTTTGTTATGCATTTGTGCATCTTTTTATTAATTCATATCAAATGTCATGAAAGATGTGTGGTGATTTTTATCATTTACACTGGTTTAGAACTCCATGATAATGATGGCATCCCCTGTAAGCTGCTATGCAATTTATGTGAAATTTCATTTGTGATTGAAATGGTTCAGGCTGCCTCTTATTGCTTTAAATGTTACAGAAAACATGTTTAACTTTTTGAAAAGAAAGAACCGATGCAGTCTAATAACTTTGTAGATAAAACCTTTATAATTTTTGAGAAGAGAAAATGCCGTCAAAATTTGAATTTCATTTCAGGCATGCCTTTAATGAAGATCTTGGGGATGTGTTTATATAAGGACACTGAGAAAACAGTTACTAGCTTCTGTGGTGTGGTACTTCGATACAAGTCCTGTTCTTGTATTGACTAGTACGTTCCATGTTTAATAGTCTGCATTCTTCTCATAAGTTCCATTTTGCTTTCTTTTCTTTTTAATTGTGCATTATTTTTGAGCCAACAATGGCCACAGCTGTTATCAGACCATTGATGTACAGGCACTTCATTAATAGTGACCTAATGTAATGCTTCCTCTTCAGCATCTTGAACACCTTGTGCTGTCTGTTATCATATTAATGAGAATGTTAACTTTTTTCCTTCATTCTCACTTTAATGTTATTCAAAGTTTTGATATTGGCCCCTTCATACCCTTCAGCTAACTCTTTTAATTGCATAGTAGAAATTTCATTGATTCTGCTATGTTAAATGTTTTAGCCAACGTTGGATATTATTTTCTCAGCAGTCTCTTACCTAGTCATTTTTAATAGCACATACTATCCTTCTCTGAGAAATTCATTATGTACCTTGCAAATTCAGTGTTTTGCTCAATTTTAGTCACATAAACAATAGTTTCCTGTTGATCTTGATTCCTTTAGAAGGGCAAAAGTCAGCATTTTTGTGAGTTCACAATATTCTTTAAATTTCTGTCTGACAGGTGTTAAATGTGTCCCTTTCCTCTTCTTTGATGTTAAAATGATTAAATACAGCTGTGATTTCCTATCCTGTGACATACAAATGTTTCACACTGTAGCTTTTTTGTTTTGCCTGCATTTCCACATAAAGTGGGATACAGTTTGAACTTTTATTGTCCAGTATTCTGACAAATGAGAGACAGCAGCACTGGATCGTTGCTCTGTCAGAAACCTGGCCAAAGTGGCATGCATGATAATTAGCCAGCATACTTGATAAACTACCTAAAGTAAACCCACACAAGCCCAATTAAAACATGCAAACTTCACAGACAGAGTGACCAAATCCGGAATGAAATCTGCACTTTTCAATAGTGGTTGGGAGGGTGGCCTAATGGTTAAGGTGTTTGCCTTGCAAGCACAAGGTTCAGGGTTTGAGTCTCACAAGGAATAATTGGCTAGGCTTAAAATGGCTTGCAAGGGCAGTTACCTTAGTACTAATTTATGATACTATGACATGGATATCATATCACAAAGCCACCATACTGCCATTAAATTGAGTTACCACGTGTACCTCTTTACGTAGGACAGACTTTGGTCACTACAAGGGAAAACCTTGGGATTTTGGGTGTCATAACATCTGTGATTCTCATGATACCCCTGGCAAGACTCTGCATTAGAACGATACCATGGTATCTGAAGTCTCTTTGGTCCCAGCACCAACATCCTTTGTCTTTTCCTATCATAGTGCTGGGGATTGTCAGAAGAGAAGTCATTTGGTGCAGACCACAAATATCCCAGAATCCAAGTCTCCGTACCGATTCTAAAGCAATAATTTACCACATACACCCCATTCTTTCCTTGAGGAACAGTTTCCAGAGGGATAAAAGTGCAAGGTATGTGGGACACCAAGGGCATATGCAAGCTCAAAAATATAAAATAGATGCTTACTTTGAGCAAGGTACTCAACTCTCTGAATCATCTTTGGTCCCTGAGATCTCTTCAAGTTGTTGCAGATAATACCACAGTTCTGTGGTACATCAATGTGCAAAGGGCACAAGGTTGTTCCCCCTTTGCAGACTAGCTATGTTAGCTTGGGATATATCTTCACAGCACAATCTCACTCCACAGGTATCCTACATTCAGGCAGAGGAAAGGTGTGAGATAGACAAGCTGAGCAGGACGAGGGCAGGCCTTCATGAATGGAAACTTGATCAGGGAATCTTGCAAGATTTGATTCTTTTCTGTGGAGTTCCTCGAGTAGACCTATTTGCCTACTCTCTGATCAATTAGCTGGGAAGATTCTGCTCTAGGACTTCGTGCAAGAATGCCTGGATGACAGATGTCTTTTCATTTCCTTGGATGGGAATGTTCCTGTATGTTTTTCTACACTTTCCACTGATATTCAGGGTACTTCTGAAGATTCAGGAAGAGTCCACCAAGATCATTGTGGTGACTCTCTTCTAGCCCAGGCAACAGTGGGTTCACCCTTCTTTTGGAAATGGTCAGGGGCAGTTGCCATCAGCTTCCTCAGAAAATAGATCAACAACATAAGAAGTGATTGATGCACCCCAATCAACTTAAACTGACTGCCTGGGTGATAGGGTCTAAATTCCCTTTAATCACCTATTTACTGAAGAAGTGTAGCAGGTACTAATGGAGGCCTGCTATTAGAAATGTATATATTGTCAAATAGAAAAGGTTTTCTAGTAGGTGCCGGCAACATAACCAGTACCCATTCAGGGTTAGGTATTCACTGATTTTACAGTATTTGTGTGACTTGTTTATCCTATGACCTTTCTTACTCCTCCTCCCATTTCAGCATGTCTAGCCATGGATCCTCCTCTTTCAATGCATTCTCATATCAGAATGATTTTTGAAAGGGGTTTTACATATCAGACCTCCAAGAAAACTAGTGTTTCTTCCTTGGGATCTTAATTTTGTGTTGGCTCTAACACTTGCTTCATTTGAGCCAGCTAACCTGGTTGACTTGTTCTTACCGTGGAAAACAGTTTTACTGATGCTTTGATCTCTGCAAGAAGAGTATAGTTTTACTGATGCTTTGATCTCTGCAAGAAGAGTATATGTATCAAGCTGTTATGGTGAGTCAACCCTGTCTCATTTTCCACATGGATAGGTTTTCTTTGAGAAGTAATTCTTTTATGGCTCAAGTGGATCCCCAAGTTTACTTTAAGCCAAACTATTTCTCCATTTTCTTTTCTGAACCTAAAATCAGGAAGAAAGGATTCCCCATACTGTGGATGCCCACAGACCACTCAGGTACTATCTTGACAGAACTAAATCTTTCAGATCTTTGGATCACTTGTTGATTTCTCTTCCAAGGTAAGATGAAGGGACAGTCTGTGTAAAACGACTATTTCCAAATGGTTGTCTAAAGCTATTACCTTTTGTTGTACGCATAGGTAGTATTACCAGTTGTTTGGACTATAACAATTTGAAAATCTATGTAGATGAACTATTTATTGCTTCTCTCAAAATGATGTGAAATTTAACATCCATAAATCCTTTGTGATGCATCTTGGTGTTTAAATTTAATGTTTACCTCTGGCGCGGAGCATTCAGTTCTGTCCAGTATAAACTGTGTCAGAGATTTAGGGGTTTTGGTAGGTAATGATTTAAAGTTTGATGAGCATGTAAATGTTTTGTTAAGGAAGTGGTATGTGTTAATTTAGATAGATTTTACAGTGCTCTAGTAGGGATTACAAGGCTTCTGTAAGACCTTTTTGTGAATATTGTAGTTTTTTTTATTCTTTGTGTGCTCAATTCTCAGATTATGAAATTGGGAAATACACAGTGTTTTTATACTAAGCAGGTTAGCGGGATGAGGTATATGTTGAATATAAGAAAAGACTTAAGCAACTTTTTATTGTTTTCAGTAGGCAACAGGCTGCTGTGAAGTAACTTGATGCTGATTTATATATGTTTGAGAAATGAAGAACTGGCATTTGTTGTAAGAATTAATTTCTTCCAGTACAATCTTAGAATAAGGACTCAAAATCTTTTTGTCCATATGTTATGGTTTAGGTCTGTCTCCTTGGCCTCTTTTTTTCGTATTAGGGTTGCAAGGCTTTGGAGTGTGCTTCCATCTGATACTAGGAGCGTGGTTAGAGTTTTAAAAAGGCTGTTGACTTTTTTGGTCCATTGACAAGGTCTTTGAACCTTGTTTACTTGATGGCAAACTCCCTATGTGTCCTGGGTTTTGTAATTCTAACATTGAACATCTTCAGGGCAGACACCTGTGTGCTGCCACCTAAACCTGTGAGAGGTGCCCAGGCACCTCATCTGTGAGACATTGCTCTTTGGACATACTGAACGACTTAGATTTGGCATTGGCATTCTAAAAACACTGTTTTCCTGGCTAGGGGTTTCAGTCTGTCAGCACCTTTCATTAGTTTTACTGTGTGTACCTGAGTCATGCTGCTGTGATGAGTATGATGCTAACACAGCTAAGTTTTCTTACTGTAACATTATTTTTGCACATCTTACAGTGTGCCATTTTTTGCATCCTCTCTAGAAGACAATTGTTTCCTCACTTCCTTTTTTGTGACCTGCATTGTTTAAGACAGTTAAGGATGTTTGGACGTACATTGATCGTTACAATGGCTGAATTGTAGTACAGCCCACACAATACTTTGTCTTACTTAAAATCTTAACTAATTAAAATGTTAGCCTGCTGTAAAATCTGTTTGCGCACATTGAAAAATGCAGTGTTGTTCAGTTTAGCTTTGTGTTCCAAAGTCAGGAAGAAATAAGGTTATTATTAGGTGTGTGTGTGTGTGTGTGTGTGTGTGTGTGTGTGTGTATATATATATATATATATATATATATATATATATATATATATATGGAGATATATATATATATATATATATATATATATATATATATATATATATATATATATATATATATATATATATATATATATATATATATATATATATATATATATATATATATATATATATATATATATATATATATATATATATATATATATATATATATGTATATATATATATATATATATATATATATATATATATATATATATATATATATATATATATATATATATATATATATATATATATATATATATATGATGTGTGTGTGTGTGTGTGTGTGTGTGTTAGCCACAAAGGGAGTATAGCAACAAAAAGACAAAGATTAGACATAATGAAACCAGGAACCAGGCACAAATACAATCCAACCAAAACCAGAGACGTCTTCCCAAACTCGACCGAAGAATTTTATTGAATGCTTTCATCAGCATAAATCAGCTGACCTCTTTTTCACATGAAGACTCTCCGCTGTATCCTTTAGTATTTTGGCACAACCTGTTTTATTTAGAGGGGGGGATATAGTGAAAAAGCTGAAAGAATTAGAAAGTAAGTTTATTCTTAATTATGGAACACTATTTCCTAGGGGTCTTAACCTTGAGGTAAATTTGTGAATTAGCATGCTTATTAAATAATTTTGAATTTAAATGGTTTCAAAAAATATTTAAAGAATAATTAACATTAAAATGTTAATATTCATAATGTTTAAAATGAATTAATGTTATGTAGGTTATTTAAAATGTTGATGAAACTTGAAAAGTAAGTTATATTTAATGTATATGCTGCTTGCTTTTAAAAAATGTGTTTGTGACACTTTAACAATTGAAATGCATTGTATAATTAATTAATTAATGTGCTAAATTGAATGAATTGGGGTTTGAATCTGTGTGTAAATGTTGGTTATTTGGCACTGTGTTCTATCCATTGAAGGCGAATGGCCAAGGTACCAGTGGTGGAGTAAAAAATTCAAACTTTTTTTGCTGTGTGGTCCTGCTTCTTGCTGTTTGTTTTTTTTTTTCTCAAGCCTAGGACAATCCTGACTGCAGCAGACTGGCCATGCCAGCACTGGTACCCACTTTTGTGCAGTCTGACAGTAGTGCCACCATGGCACCTGCCTCAGACACCTTCCCTGCTGTCCCAGCAGGAGGGCCAGATTTTGCATCCTCAGCTACAAGCCCTGAACCTAGCAGCCTGGCTCATCCCCTGAACTCCTCACCAGCAACCCTCAGTAAACAGGTGCTGGATGTAATCATTGAGACAAGGAGGCCTAGTACTAGAAAATCCTATTCAGAAAAGTGGAAACGATACTGTTCTTGGAGTCAGTCTCAGGGAATGGACACAACTGTGCCTAGCTTACCTCATGCACTAGATTACTTAACAGAAATGCTCCACAAAGGCCTATCCTTCTCTTCAATTAAGATTCATGCCTCTGTCATCTCAGCTCATTATAATACTGAGCTCTTCTCTCATCCTCTGGTCAAACAGTTCCTGAGAGGAGCCAAAAATTTAAGGACCCCCCCCCAGGAGAGCTCCCACTCCAGCCTGGGACCTTCACTTTGTATTGGAAAAGCTCACTCTTCCACCCTTTGAACATGCTGCTACAGCAGAGTTAAAATTCCTCTCCTGGAAAACAGCTTTACTTCTAGCCATCACTTCACCAAGAAGAGTGTCGGAATTGCAGGCCCTTATGGCCGTGGAACCCTTCATTATCTTTCATGCGGACAGGGTTTCCCTCAGGACAACCCATCATTTATGCCCAAGGTGGTATCTAGTGTGGTTCTAAATCAATCCATTCATTTGCCAACCTTTTTCCCTAATCCTCAGAATAAAGAGGAAAGGATCCTGCACTCCCTGGACGTGCACAGGCAGCTTAGGTTCTATCTGGACAGGACTAAATCTTTCAGAAAATCTGACCAGCTGCTGATCAGCTTTGTTACGGGGGCAGATGGCAAGGCCATTTCAAAGCAAACCATTTCTAAATGGATAGCACACTGCATCCATTTCTGCTACAAACACCATGGGAAGCCTACCCCACTATGGATCAGAACACATTCCAGTAGGTCTACATCAACCTCTACATCATTTCTCAGGGGAGTCCATACCAAGGACATCCTGGAAGCTGCAACTTGGAGCTCTGTACACACCTTCACCAAGCATTACCACTTACTTATCTTTTCTAAATCCAGAGCTGGATTTGCCACAGCAGTCTTACAGGGCCTGCTTGCTAGCCCTAATGCTTCTTGACTGCCTCCACCCATCCTCAGCTTTGGGAATCAATCCAAATGTGATGACTGCAACAGTGAAAACGAAGAACATAGTACAGTTGTGTAAACCTACCATAAATGTAGTGTTCGAGTGTATTCACTGTTGTAGCCCTGGTTACCCTACCACCAGCCCCCTGACTTCTCTATACCTCTTCCTATCCTTTTTGTTTGGCCATATCTTATTACATGGGTATTTACTTGCTACTGGGGATGTTCTACACCATGTAATTGCTTCCTATTTTGGGGGCTCCTTACATCTGGGGTAAGGAAGAACTGATGTAATGGCGTTGTCTGCATGTTTTATACCCCACGACCTGACGTCATGGTAGGAGCGACAGCATCCGATGCAGAAATCCCAAGACTCTGGTATTCAGGCCGACTAAGGGCTACCTGCAGGCAGATAACCCAAATGTGATGACTGCAACAGTAAATACACTCGAACATCTACATTTATGGTAAGTGTACACAACTGTACTTTGCTGTTACCCGCTATGGTCTTGACATTGTAATAAATGTTGTCTAATGTAAATCTAAGAGTGTATGTTTTTGTGTGAGTGTGGTCTGCACTGTTTGTTGTGCTTCTACAGTAGATAGAAATGTGTATGTTGATTGCTTGACGAAGGTTCCTGTTTGCCAAAGAGCATTAGAATGTCTTTGGTTTCTACTAGAATGTACAGAGTAAGATTGCCTTATGTCTGCATGTTGCACTTCCAAAAGTTAAATACCATGAAGCAGAGGGTAATGGTTTGATGCTTAGTATGTAACCGTCTTAACACAAGGCAATGGATAATAAACATTGTAAATGAAGTCTTTCTCTGTGAGCTCAATGATTTAGAATATTTGTTTTATTGTTAAGGTCAGAACTGTGAGTTGTGGGTATTAAACCTACCCTGTCTGTTGACACGGCGGCACATATGTTTTTGTCCTTATATGAGCGCTTGTGCTACTGAGAATGAGATGAAGACAGCAGCATCTTGACTGTTAAGCTACAGGAAGGTTTTGTTTTAAAATTCTTTTGTAAACAATCTGGGTGCTGCTGAAACATCTTTGTTACTGGCAATGTGTGGAAAAGGTAAATGTTGCACCATGGCTACAAATTGGAGTATACTTTCAGCAGAAATAATGTTTATAAAAGGAGTGTTCAATGACTGGAAATCCTTTTATTTCTTTCAAGTGAATTATTTGAATGCAGAGCTATATGAAGACTAAATTTAAAGACCTGTTAGTATTTGCAGCTGGAAACTAATGCTGATTCTACTCTCATATTATACTATATTTCACCTCCCCTTGCATCATGGTCCTCTTCTCTGATTTCCTACAAAGAAAAGGATGGCAATTTCAGCTGCTTCTGTTTCATTACCACATTAAAACTATGTACACATTTCTGCATGCTACTTTTGTTTGGCTGTGTTAAGATTTATCTGAAATTATAATTGTAATAAAGTATGTGGTGGCATAGTTTGACTAAGTGTAAAGGAAGTGTTCCTGTTGGTATGTTACGAATGGTACTGTCATGAGTGTTTTTCCCCATTTGCATCATGCATGCAACCATGTATGACTCAGGCACATTCAGCTTTTAAAGTTTAAAAATGTAGTAAATGCCATGTGATACTTGTGATTCATTGAATGTAATGAGTTTGTCATCTTTTTTTCTGAAACAAATCATCTGACTTGCAATTTAGGAAATCCTTGTGGTACAAGAGCAGAGCTTTCTATTTTGAGTTACTGTATATTCACTGTCATAAAGTTGCTAGCAAGCTTTTTTTCCCATGAGAAATGTTAAGAAGACCTTGTACTGTTTTTGATAAGTCAGTTCCCTTGACAGTTTTGGTTTCATAAATGTACTGATGAACTAATGCCGCTTACTGCTTAAGTGTATTTGTTCTGGCTCAACATTTTCACTGCCCTTAACAGTTAAAAAAACATATATGAAGATGAGTCATTTTAATCAAAATAGTACATAATGCAGTTTTAAGATGTATAGCTAATCATATTTTTTGAATGGTAAGTGGTGTCATCCTTATAGCAGAAAGCTGCTTTCTGCTTAATTTGTCAGTTTGTACTGTAAGAAATTATCAAAATGTCATGCAGCATGTTTTTTGAAGTTTAATGCTGTTTTACTGAGTAAATTGTTTCTAAGTGAACTACATATGGGGCCCGGTTCCTGCTTTGTGTTCAGATCTTAAAAATGTTGTCTGCTGTCCTGCATAGTTATCTAAGCTATGTGATTTGCTCCAGAGCTGTCATGCACAGTATGTTATGTTTGGTTGTGCATTCTGTTGTAGTTTTTGTCATTCTCTTCCTTGTAAGAACTACATGCTGCAGCAGGACATGCATGTTAGGGCTATGCCATCTGAGTGTAAACCTTCTGCATTGATCTTGTATAATAAATGTATTTATTTATTATTTTATTTGCCTTTGTTGACAGGACAGTCTGTATGGGCAGTGCCCATTTTCAGTGAAGACCCGGGGAGAAAAGCTCCACCACAGTATATTTATATTAACAAGTAAGTTTCATACAGTTCTAAGAACAAAACAGTTAAATTTCTCTTGAAACAGCAAACATAATTACAAGACAGATATAAAGTGTTTGCATCAACATGAATAAGTCTGTACAGTTGTTCCAGCTTTAAAATCTTGCAGAAGTAATCGGATTGATACTGCAGAAGGGAAAACATTGTTATAAAGAAGTTTAGTGTTCTTACATTTCAGTAAAGAAAAGTTTACAAGGAGTTAAAGATACACACTGAAGAAAATTCTAAAATTATATAGGAAGGGAGATTTTAGTATTGCATAAGTTTGTAAAAAGTTCAAGAGATATAATGAAGTAAGTTCTAAAATTATGTAGGGGGGAGGGAAGATAGTGTATAGGAAGATAGTGGTAATGGCATATGACTGATGGAGCATGGTATAAGGTTAGCTCTATTCAGGCTGCCTGCTCCAAATTGGTGTATATAGAAGATTTAGAACTTGGGTGTATAGCAGATTCATCAGAGGCTTAGAGTGGTGGATGGGGCAGTTAGAATAATAGGGTGAAAAGTGTCATTTAAGCAGGAGGTGAAAAGGGATGTAGTGATTTAAGTGCACGAGGGAAAGATGTTAGGGGTGTAATGATTCAAGTACAGATGGGCAAAAGTTTGTGATGAGCAATAAAAAGTTTGTGCTTTCATTAGCTGTCTCAACTGGTGGTGAACATGAGCATGACCAGGATTGGGTAAGACATTGTTTGACCTGGATTTTATAGCATGGGAGTTTATTAATTTTTACTTGTGTAGGGATGGTGTTCCAGAGTTTGGAGATATAACAGGAGTATAGTGAGTCCCTTGATGAATTATCTACTTTAGTAGTGCTTAGTAGAAGGGCGGCCACGGTGGTGCAGTGGTTAGCATTGTTGCCTCACAGCAAGAGGTTCTCCGGTTCGATCCTTGGCTGGGGTGCCTTCTGTGTGGAGTCTGCATGTCCTCCCTGTGGTTGCGTGGGTTTCCTCCGGGTGCTCCGGTTTCCTCCCACACATGCAGTAGGTGGATTGGACACTCTTAAATGGCCCTAGGGGTGTGTGTGTGTGTGTGTGTGTGTGTGTGTGTGTGTGTGTGTGTGTGTGTGTGTGTGTGTGTGTGTGTGTGTGTGTGTGCCTTCTGTGGAAGGTTGGGCACCAGGCTGGCAACTCAACACTGTAAAATTTCACTGCCAATCATGAGCGGACAGGTGATCCGCTGTGGTGACCCCTGACCGGGAAAAGCCGAAAGAAGAAGAAGTAGTGCTTAGTAGAAATTTATCACAAGAACAAAGATTCCTTTTTGGGTTATAGGGCAATAATATGTTTTTTAATACAGGGCATTGTTCAGGAAAATATGAGTTTGTATGTTATAACTAGCTGGAAGTATTTTTTGTAAGTTATTAAGTCCTAGCCAGTTTAGCTGCTTTAAGGCTTGGCAGTGGTGAGCTCTGTGTGGAGTGTTGGTAGAAAATTTATCTACTTTTGTTGTAACCGTAGCTTAGGTTTGTGACAACAGGTGAGGCTTATAAGAGGGTTGGAATCAAATAGGATGAGACTAGGGTTTTTCTTGATTGGTCTGTAAGGTACTGCTTTGCCCTGTAAAGAGAGACAAGTTTCAGGTGGGTCTTTTTAATTACTTGAAGAATATGTCATCATATTTAAGACTGTTATCTATTACAATACCCAGTAATTTAGTTTGTGGTACTACGTCAATTTTAGTATTTGCAGATGTAACCAAGAAAGATTGTGTTTGATGGAAATAATGTTTTGGAGTGCAGCGCATCAGTTTTGTTTTGTTTTATTGGGATTAAGGAGTAGATTTGACTTTTCAAATGGGTTTCGATTTCACAGAAAGAAATTTGTGTGATTTCTTGTAGTCTGGGTGTTATAGGGGCTGTATATATTAAAGTTGAATCATCTGCATGTTGTACTATATTTGCTAGGTGTATGGCAGTGTGAAGCTTGTTTATAAAAATATTAAAAAGGAACCTTGAGGGACACCTATGTTAACTGGAAGACAGGTCCTTTCGGCATTTAACTGCGTGTTGCCTTCCAAACAGATAACTAAGGAACCATTTAAGGGAGGATTCAGGGAGACCTGTAGAAGAGAGTTCATTGAGTAAACACTGGTGTGATACAGTGTTCAGAAACACAGTTGCTATTAGGTTACAGTTATTCCTATGCTAGTTTATAGTGTTGGTGAAGTGAAGGAGAGCAAGCGTTATGCTGTGGTGGGGTCTGAAACTATGCTGTGTTTCTGAGAGTAGATTACTTGAATTTATGTGATGTAGAAGTTGATTATGAATACATTTTCAAGTATTTTTCATAAGGGGAGAGGACTGCAGTGGGCCTGTACTTATTAAACTCTGTAGATGTGTCACCTTTGTTTAAAGATATAGTAATGGATTTTTTCCAGATGGAAGGAACATTTTTTGGATATAGATCTATCTAGCAATATAGAGAATGGAAAAAGCGATTGCAGCCATTTTTAAATATTTGGAGGAGAGCTGGTCAGCAGCTAGGGTGGTTGGTTTTAGCTTATGTAAGAGTTTTTAAATGGTGGTGGTAGGTACTGGGATGAAATCAAATAGCTGAGGGTATTTAGCAGAGGCTGCTGCTACTGAGAGAGTAGTGGAAGTATTAATATTTGTGAGGGACAAAATAGTCCTATGTAAAATAGTTGCTAAACTGAATAGGAATTGAATCAGTATTACTGTTGGATGTAGGGTTGGGGATGGTAATTTGGCCTGGATGTAAATGTTTGATGTTATGTAGTCCAATCTCGCCTACATTCTTACCCGTGGGTTCAGAGCCGAACCTCTGCTCTGACTCGGCCATACTCTAGCTCGAAGTCTTTCAATTGGCTGGGCTAAGAGGTATTCCATGCTGTACTGCTCCCTTTCCCTAGATCTCGTTTGCCGCTCGTAAAGCTCAGACTTGGTCTCGTTCTTGGCTGTGGCCAAGTATAACTTTTTGTCTTCTTGACTAAATTTTTGATCCAAAAGCTATTTTCATAGCTAGGTGTGTGTGTTGTTGCTTTGTGGAAGCTGTTTTGTGCGGCCTTTTGTGGCTTTTGTCTACTTTTTGTCTGGTAAACCGTCAGCTGTCTCCCAACGGGCTAGGCCCGTTTTAGTTAGAGGACCTAGTCCTCCCTTGGTTATCGGTTTTCCCTTCTGTGCTCGTTTTTGTTTTAGGTACCTATCCTCTCCGGGCTAGGGCCATTTAAGTTAGAGGACCTAGTCCTTCCCCTTGTTTTCCTGTCAGGACCGTTTGAGTTAGAGGTCCTTGTGTGATGTCTGTAGTTTATTAGTCTAGTTCCCGCGCTTGTTGCTGGTGGCAGTTTTACTGTTGTGTTGTGTTGGTATCCTGCCGACCATGTCTAAGGATACAAAAGAACATAAGCCTTTGGGATTTAAGAAATGTAGTAAATGTGGGTACAAGATGTTGATTACTGATGGGCACTCTGTGTGTGTTTATTATTTAGGGGCTATACACCTTCAGGAGTCTTGTGCGATGTTCGTCGTGTTTCACTGTTGCAGTCATTACACTTGGGTTATCCGCCGGCAGGCTACCCGCAGTCGGCCTGAGTTCCAAAGTCTTGGTCTGGCGTCGGTTGCTGTCGCCTCGTCCCTGACGTCAGTGCGCCAGGGGTATAAAAGATGTAACCAACTCCATTTTCTTCAGTCTTTCTTGCCACGCGGTGCCCGAAGCAAAAGCAGTTCGCAAGTGCCGGTCGGCCGACTCCTGAGATTTTTGAAATTGAGTTTCAGAACCGAAGTCTTCAATAAAGCTAAGTACCCCATTGGGGAAAGTTTTTCTTGCTCCAGACCGATGTCAGTAAAAGTTAATAATTGTATCTCTTGTGGGAAGCAAATACCTCATAAGGACTTTCACTCTTACTGTATTCCTTGCCTAGGCCCTGACCACGACGTTACCAGTTGTCGGTTTTGTGCTAGATTCAATAAATGCACTATTAAACGTCGGTTTGATTTTGCTTTACATTATTTTGGCCGAAGGTTTAATTACATAATGCTGTCGGAACAACCGACGACCGGAATTTATAAAAAACGCAAAGACAAAGAAAAGGACAGGCATCCGAGGTTCAAAACCGACGATGAAGCCTCTTCTAGGCCAGTCGCCAGTTCTCAGTGAGGCACTTTCGCAGCCCCTGACACCTGCTACCTCAGAGCCACAGGCCGTATCCGACAGCCACGTGGAGACACCGAGGCCTGTGGAAACTTAAGGTATTGGGCCTAAGGAAACTATTCCCTCAGATGGGTCCGGAGCCGCTGAGCAGGCATCGGCTTCTGAGGGTGTTTTCAGACCTTCACAGCTTACAATTAAGCCCACTACAGCAGCCAAGGCAAAGTTAAAAACACCATTAAAGACAAGGAAACAAGTGCAGCATTCTACTGAACAGTCATCCATGCCAAAGAAACAGATGCTTAAAATGGCCGAAGACCTAATTACTTTAATCAGGGGTTCCCATCCCCCTTCTGACAAAAGGCCTGGGCAAGATACTGACTGTGATTCCTCTGACCAGGTTTGTATTTCCTCTGATTCCTCTTCTGACCAGGGATACTCTCTCCCTGCCTTTGAGGACTCTGATGCAGAAGAGTCTATACCTTCAGCCTCTCTGCCTGAGGATTATTCTTTTGGGGAAACCGTGCACACCATGAGGGAGCATTTCCATTGGGAGAGCCAGGATTATTCAGAATCCATGAAAAGGCTCAGAGACTTTCTTTTATTGCCCCAGCACAGGCCCCTGGCTATTCCCCCTGTGCTTGATATTGTTGATTTCTGTGAATCCAGTCTGACTCCTGATTCTTTACCCCCTGCACCAGTCAAGCCAGACAGGTACTACAGGGTCCCTGACTCTCATAAATTTCTTTACAAAAACCCTGCTGCAGATCCAGAAACAATTTCTCAGGGTCCTAAAGGGGTTAAGGCTTCCACTGCTAAAAATCCTGTCCCCTCTGATAGGGATTCCAGAGCTCTGGACAGATGGGGGAAAAAGTTTACACTTCTGCTACCTTAGCTGTAAGGGCTTTAAATTGCCAGTTTCACATGCTTAAATATCAACAGTATGTCATGTCATTGTTAAAGCAGAAAATGGTTTCAGTCTCAGAAAGTCCTGACAGTAAGGAAATGCAGGATTTATTGCATGCAGCTGAACAAGTGGGAAAGCATACTTTACAATGTGGTTTTGATTCATTAGAGGCTTCTTGTAGAGCCGCAGTTACAGGCTCTGTTATTCGAAGGCATGCTTGGTTGAAAGAACAAAGTTTACCTGACCATGTTAAAGTAAATTTATTGGATGCTCCACTACAGCATGATACTTTGTTTGGTGTTAAGGCAGAAGAGGTGTTAAAATGGAGGATAAAGCAAAATCAATGCAGACAGTAAAGGATTTCTTACAGGTTCAACCACCTAGGTTTAGCAGAAACTGGCCTTCAAAAAATTGATTCTTTCCGGTGTCAGGCCACAAAGAGGCAGATACAGACGCCCAAGAGGCAGATCTCAGCCCCAAGGCTCCTACAGACCTAAACAATGGGGTGCTTCAGCCCCCAAAGGAGGGGAAGACAAATCACAACCTTATAGGAAACAGTCCCAATGACTTCCCTCTGCAGATGCCAAGCACTTACCTTTTGGCAGCACCCCTAGGGGGAAAGCTAGCACTTTTCTCAAAAAATTGGCACATAATCACCCAGGACAAATGGGTACCGAATATTGTTTCTCTGGTTACAGGTTCCACTTTCACACGCTTCCAAAATCAAGAGGTATGCCGGACCTGCCACAAAACCAATGGGCAGAGGCACAAAAACAAATTGCTGCTCTCATGGACATGGGAGCTATTCAAAGAGTACCACAGCAAGAACAGGGGCAAGGATTTTACTCAGAAAGGACAAAGCCTGGAGACCAATACTGGACCTGTCAATCCTAAATACTTTCTTGGATGTTCCAAAATTCAAAATGTTAACACTACAGTAACTTCTACCCATGCTGGGCAAGAAGGCTTGGCTAGTTACTTTGGACCTCAAGGAGGCATACCTGCATGTCCCAATCAGACAAACTTGCAGAAGATACCTCAAATTCATAGCAGGCTCAATGCATTACCAATTCTCTGCATTGCCCTTTGGCTTATCTACTGCGCCCAGGGTCTTCTCAAAATGCCTGGCACCAGTAATTGCATTTTGCAGACAAAAAGGAATTCAAATATATCTCTACTTGGACGACTGCCTTATTCAAGCAGAGAGCAAGGACATTCTACTAAAGCATCTGGCATTTGTAAAAAGATTACTAATTTGCCTAGGGTACACAGTAAACAAAAAGAAATCAAAACTAATGCCCTCTCAAGAGATAATATTCCTGGGTGCAAGCTTAAATACAACTGCCCAGATGGCTTATCTCACGCCAGACAAACAAAGGCAACTGACTCAATACCTTCAACTGATGGCAACAAAGACCCAGCTCCCTGCAAGAAAAATTCTGCAGGCCCTGGGCTTCATGGCGTCCTGCATTCTACTAATTCCATATGCAAGTATGCATATGAGGAAACTACAGTGGTATCTAAAAAGTGTTTGGACTCAACATTGTCACAGCCTTCAGACAATCATAACTTTAATTCCCTGCCTACAACAGGAGTTTCAATGGTGGTCCCAGGCCTGTCACCACAACAAGGGACAGCCTTTCACCTTACCCACAGCCAGGCAGACAATAACAGTGGATGCATCGGATTATGCCTGGGGGGCACATATGGCAGGAAAATGTATTTAGGGCACGTGGCCCAAGGAACAAATGCATCTTCACATCAATCAGAAAGAGATGCTAGCTGTACAGAATGCCCTGACAGCTTTCAAGGACCTACTACATCCAGGACAACTACTAATAAAGACGGACAATACCACAGTTATGTGGTACATAAACAAGCAAGGGGGCACACATTCCTACCCCCTATGCAGGCAAGCCATGACCTTGTGGAACACAGCACTAACCTATCAGGTATATCTGCAGGCACAATTCCTGCCAGGAACAAAAAATACACTGGCAGACGAACTAAGCAGAAATCTCATGGATCCTCATGAATGGAAACTAAATCCACAGGTGTTCAGCATCATAACAAGGAAATGGGGACGGCCAGACATAGATCTTTTTGCCCCCCCTCACAAATGCCAACTACAGAAATTCTGCACAAGAACTTATCACTCTCAAGCATGGAAAGTGGATGCTCTATCATTCAGCTGCAAAGCTCTGACAGTCTATGTCTTCCCTCCAATGCCTCTTCTTACCAAGGTGCTCCTAAAAGTCAGACAAGAAAGGCCAAAAATGATTGCCCCAGACTGGCCACGCCAGCACTGGTACCCAATCCTAAAGAGCTTGTCTCAGGGCCCAGCTTGGCCTTTACCTGAAATTCCTCATCTTCTGACTCAACAAAACAATCAGATTCTGCACAATCAACTCAGAACCTTAAATGTGGCAGCATGGCAGATAATGTAGCCACTCAGACTGCACCTCTCTCCAAAGCTGTTATGGATGTCATTTTAGAAGCCAGGAGGCCCAGCACTAGGAAATCATATGCAGAAAAATGGAAGAGATTCTGTGCTTGGAACCAGGCACAAGGGCTCGACCCACTTGTTCCAAATATACCACAGAATTTACAATACCTAACTGAGATGCTGGACAAAGGCCTATCTTTCTCATCAATTAAAATCCATGCCTCTGCCATTTCAGCTCATTACAATATGGAACCTCCTATTTTTTCACATTCTCTACTAAGACAGTACCTCAGAGGGGCAAAAAACATAAGCCCCCCAAAGGAGAGCACCAGTACCAACTTGGGATCTCAATTTTGTTTTAGAAAATCTCACACTGCCTCCTTTTGAACCAGCCAGCACAGCTGATATAAAATTCTTATCATGGAAAACTGCTCTGCTCCTAGCAATAACTTCAGCAAGAAGAGTTTCAGAGTTACATGTATTAATGGCTGTGGAACCTTTCATCATTTTTCACCAGGACAGGGTTTCTCTCGGGACAAACCCAACATTCATGTCAAAAGTAGTTTCCAATGTGGCTCTGAACCAAACTATTCATTTACCAACTTTCTACCCAAATCCCCAGAATAAAGGGGAGAGACTTCTGCACGCTTTGGATATACACAGACAGCTACGATTCTACTTGGACAAAACAAAAGCTTTCAGAAAAACAGAGCAACTGTTTGTAGCCTATGCTGCAGGATCACAAGGAAAACCTATCACAAAACAGACAATTTCAAAATGGATAGGACACTGCATCCGCTTCTGTTATGCACAACATGGCAAATCAGTGGCTAAGGTCATTAGGCCACATTCTACCAGAGCAGCAGCCACTTCAGCAGCCTTTCTCAGAGGAGTACCAACCAAAGACATTTTAGAAGCTGCAACCTGGAGCTCAGTGCACACTTTCACCAAACACTACCACTTGCCTCTCTACTCTAAATCCAGAGCAGGCTTTGCCACTGCAGTCCTGCAGGGCCTGGTAGCCTCTCCAGATTCAATCTAGACCCAGCCGCCCAACCTCAGCTTTGGAATTCAACCCAAGTGTAATGACTGCAACAGTGAAACACGATAAACATAGTACAGTTGTGTACCTACCATAAATGTAGATGTTCGAGTGCATTCACTGTTGCAGTCCAGGTTACCCACCCACCATCCCCTTTTTCACTGCTGGGACTTCTCTGTTCTTCTCAACTCTATACAACCTATGTGGTGTATTTGCTTGTAGATGAAGGAAATGTTTATATTAGTACATGCATGCTTTTTGGCATAATTTTATTTTTCCAGCCTTCCTATCTGGGGGCACCTGACATCTGGGGCAAGAAAAACTGAAGAAAATGGTGTTGGTTGCATCTTTTATACCCCTGGTGCACTGACATCAGGGAAGAGGCGACAGCAACTGACGCCGGGCCGACTGCAGGTAGCCTGCCGGCGGATAACCCAAGTGTAATGACTGCAACAGTGAATACACTCGAACATCTACATTTATGGTAGGTACACAACTGTACTTTCTGTCACGCATTCAGCCCTCATGTTCTTCAAGAAAGGAAGAACAAACTAATTCTGAAGGGACTACTGAAACCCTCCTTCGAGGAAGATTTGGAGAGGTCTTTTAGTGCTAAGTCCTCTCCCCCTAAAAGAGACAAAACATCCATAGCAAAAAAAAATTATCTCTGGCTCCGTCTGTCTTATCGGAGCCTCCGGAGAAAGTTACTAAGTCTACTGTGGCATCCTCGGCTCCACTGTCTTCGGTGCCGAAGGAAGCTTGTGAACCAATAGAACTTACATCAGCTCCCAGCATCTCAGAGCCGGTGTCAGAGATACTAGTTCGGAGCCGGTCTCCAGTTTTTAGACCGGTTTCTCCTCCTTGTAGGTCTCCTTCAGAGAGGAGGTCTAGATCTCCTACCTTGTCCTCTAGGTCCTCCAGGACACTCTCTGATGTGGATTTAGATAGAGTGGTGCAGAGACTGCTCCAATCACCGGTGCTGGCTAAACTGCTTTCGACTCCAGCCCAGTCGGCTCCGGAACCCGTCACCCATCCATCGTTGATAGCTCCTCCTCTGAGCAAATCTCAGCCTTGGGAGCCAGAGTGGTCGGCTCCTGTAGCCCATCCTGGCTTATCGGCTCCGATCTCGGCTCCAACCCTGTCGGCTCTGTCCACTGGGTCCAGGACTCATGGTTCCTCTGTCAGACCCGAGGGGGAGGTCTCTGGATGCTCTTTGGCTCCTAGCCTCCCTCTCTGTGCTTTGGCTCAGGTGAGCCTGACCCTTGTTTCGGCTTTAGGACCTTGCCCCTTCTGCTCTGAGGTCTTCCACAGTTAGTCTATCTTTGGAGCCGGGGGTCCAGCTTTCGAGGTCATGAGGAGCATGCTGGCCAGGTCCTCAGCTGCATCATACAGCACTGACACTCTACCCCCTCCAGCTCCGGTATCAGTCTCTGAACGCCCCCTATCTTTGGACAGCAGAGACCCAAGGCCTCAGGATACCTCCATGAGTGGTCCCCATATTTCTCAGGGCCCCCGCAGAGTTTTTGCCTGAGGAGCCACCCAGAAAAAGAATATGCAAGAGGAAGCGCATCGACTCCCAGGAAGAGTCTCTCATGTCGGACACCGACCTTGAGGAATCAGAGGGGTGCCCCAAGTCGTCCTCTGAGGATATCTCTTTCTCTGATATCCTAGAGATCTTGAAGCAGAGAGGCGACTGGCCCTCTAAACCCCCCTCTGCGGAGGAGTCTGTGTTCCTGAAGGCCTTTGAGGCTCAGCCCTCCGCCTCCTGGGTCTCTCCACCTTTCGAACTCCTGGATTTAGTTTGTTGAAGGGTGTGGGAAACCCCTGACACTGTGGAGCCATTTCCCAGGAGACGCAACAAATTTCTGTCCGCACCCTCTGACAAAGACTTTCTCAAGAAGGGCGTTTCAGTAAATGCCATGGTGGTGGCAGCGGCCACCAAGAAGGAACTGGCTGAGACTTCATCTAGCGCCCATCCCCATAACAAGGAGTCTAGGACCATGGACCACTATGGGAAGCTTATGTTTTCTTCAGTGGCCTTTACACTGCGGTCACTGAATTACTTGTCACATTTTACACAGCTCCAAAGAGATCTCCTGAAAGAGCTTGCAGATGCTCTGCAGGGTAACGTTTCTGACGCAGTGGCTCAGAAAGTCAACGCTCCGATATCTACCCTAAATTCTATTGCTAACTCTTCATGAGGCTGATTGCTTACGCAGCCGAAGGAGCGAGTAGGGCAGCGAGTTCTGGAGTTTCTCTCAGGAGGCACTCCAGGATGCTCCTCTGTAATTTTGCGGAGGCCTTCAAGTCTGCATTTACCAATGCCACGTTTGATGGTTCCTCGTTGTTTGAAACCAAGGTGAAAGACACTTTCACTAGGTGCGAGCAAGAGTTAAAAATTCTGTCTGCCGTGGGAGTCCATTTTTCCATGCCTTCTAGATCTTATCCCAAGGTCTAGAAGAGTGGGAAAATATGGTTCAAGAAATCCCAGAGGTTTTCTCATGACGCACAGTGATTCCCCCTCCAGAGGCATGGGAGGGGGGGTGGTAACTCGGGTAGATGCCGCCCTAGAGGCAGAGGAGGCCCCCATAACCAGGGAGACCGTGATTTCTTTCATGGCTCTCCCTACCAGCGCTCCGTTTCCAGAGCAAGTCGGGGGTCGCATTTCACAATACACAGAAGCCTGGCAAGACATCAGCCAGGACCAGTGGGTATTAAAAAATAGTTTCTGGAGGATATCGCGTTCCCCCCCCCCCCACCGATCAAAAGAATCCCAGATGTTTCACCCAATCAGAGGGAATTCCGCAGCTTCAGAGGTTATAAAGCTGCTAGAAAAAGGAGCCATCCAGCATGCCTCTCAGACCAGATTGGATTAGGGACTTACTCCAGATTCTTTTTGGTGCCGAAAAGAACAGGGGACCTGAGACCCATCTTGGGATCTCAGCCACTTGAACCTCCATGTGAAGAAGTCCAAGTTCCGAATAGTCACGTTGCAATCTATTTTCCCTTTGTTGGGAAAAGAAGTGTGGATGTGCTCCATCGACCTCAAGGATGCTTGCTACCATATAAAAATGTACAGGGCATCCAGAAGTCATCTATGCTTTTGGCTGGGAGCCAGTCATTTTCAATTTCGTGCCCTGCCCTTTGGTCTCACTACAGCCCCCAGGGTGTTCACCAAATGTATGGCAGTGGTGATGGCTCACTTGAGACGTCAGGGGTTCCAAGTGTTTCCGTACCTGGACGACTGGCTCCTTTCTGCCACCACCAGGCATCTACTTCTACAGACCAGAGCTGTGTCAGCTATTGGGTATCACTCTAAACTGGGAAAAGTCTGCCTTGTTGCCCTTGCAGCGTGTCACCGTTATAGGCACCGAGTTAGACACCGTGCTCATGAGGGCGTTTTTATCACAAGAAAGGATTCAAGTTTTGCAGTAACAAGTATACGCATTGCTCCCTCTGAAAAAAGTAAAGGCAAAAATGGTTCTCAAATTGTTGGGGACTATGGCTGCAACAATTATGCTGGTTCCTCTTGTGAGGCTTCACATGAGGCTCCTTCAGTGGCTGCTCTTCGCCCAGTGGTCTCTACAGCATCTTCCGCTTTCTCATCTCATAATGATCACAGACAGGTGCAAGCAAGATCTATGCTGGTGACTTCGCTCCAGCAACCTCAATGCTGGAAAACCCTTCGTCCCTTCCCCTCCTGTTGCCACAGTGACCACGGATGCCTCCCAGATTGAGGGGGGGGGCATTATCTCAGCAGAACGTCCAAGGCACGTGGCAGGAACACGAGATACATCTACATATCAATATCCTGGAGATGAGAACAGTGCTACTAGCGTTGCAAGCACTTCAGAGCTTACTTACTCTCAGGACATTTGCGATCCACTCAGACAATATGTCGGTGGTATGGTATCAACAAACTGGGAGGAACCAAGTCGTATCCCCTTTGCAGAAAGGCCATTCGAGTGTGGCAGTGTCTTCCCAATGTTTTCTTGTAGCAACGCACATTCCGGGGAAGTCCAGCGTGATCGCCGACAGGTTGAGCAGAGCTATTCTGATGCCTCACGAGTGGTCCCTGAACAGTCAAGTTACGGAGCAGATTTTACGCAGATGGGGTGAGCCTTGCTGCGATCTATTTGCCAGTTCCCTCAATACCAAATGCAGCAGCTACTTCACCCTTATCACCCAGGGACATTCTAGTTCACGATTGGCCCTCCGGTCTACTTTATGCCTTCCCGCCTGTTCCTCTGCTGACAAAGGTTACGAGGAAAGTGCAGTCCTTGGGAAGCAGAATGATTCTGATTGCTATCACTGGCCTCGTAAAATTTGGTTCCCCTTTCTCCATCCCTATCTCACGGATGTCCCCTGGATTCTGGACCCACAGCCAGATCTTCTGACTCGTATGTCAGGGCAGTTCCATCCCTCTCTTCAGACCCTCCGGTTGACAGTCTGGCTTCTCCACTTCCATCACTAGTCAGGCTTCATCAATTTCCTCCGGAAGTGATTCATATTCTGTCTTCTTCCCATAAGCCTTTGACCAGAAAGATTTATTCCAGTAAATGGAAAAGATTCTCCATCTGGTCTCAGGCAAGACAAATTGATCCTTATACAGCTGATTTCTTCAGTTCTGGAATTTCTCTCCATGCTTTTCAGTCCGGGGTCAGCAGCCGTGACCATTAAAGTGCAGTTGGCTGCTATTTCTACTTTTCACGTCTCTAATGAACCCAGTCTAATGGCGCATAGACTTTGTAAGGCATTCTTGAAAGGCACTATGCTACTTCGCCCTCCAGTCTTTGACCCGGTCATGCCTTGGGACCTATATTTTGTTCTACAATGTCTCACCTCTTCCCCCTTTGAGCCTGCAGCTACTTGTGAACTAAAATTTTTGACTTGGGAAAACTATCTCTTTGGTAGCCATCACTTCAGCTAGACGTGTCTCGGCACTCCAAACTTTGTCCATCAGACCACCTTACTTGAGTTTTCACAGGGACAGGTTTTCCCTCGGACCAAACCCTTCCTTTATGCCAAAATTGGCTTTGGTTAGTAATCTCAACCAATCCATTGAACTGCCCGTATTTTTTCCAGAGTTTTCTAACAGGGCAGAATTTAAATTTCACCAGCTGGATGTTCACAGGCAGTTGCATTTTTATCTGCATACAATGAAGGATCTTAGAAAATCGGATCAGCTATTTGTCTCATTTTCAGAAAATAAGATTGGGTCTTCTGTTTCAAAGTGACCTTGTCTAGATGGATCTTTAGTTGTATTTCCTTCATTTATGCCTCAGGTGGTAAGGATTTACCACTTAGAGTGAAGGCTCATTCTGTCCGATCTATGTGTACCTATACAGCATTTCAGGCATGGATGTCTGTGGATGATATTTCTGCTGCGGCTACATGGGCATCTCCTCACACCTTTATTACTCACTACAAATTGGATTTGGTATCCAGAGGCAGATCTTCCTTTGGTTCCACAGTGCTCAGGAGTATTTTCCACCGAGCCTCCCAGGGTTCAGGTGCTGAGGACGCTGTCCCACGGGTAAGAATGTAGGCAAGATTGGACTACATAACATCAAGAAGTTATGTACTCACCATAACGTTCGATGTATGTAGTCCATCTCGCCTCACATTCTTACTTACCCTCCCGCCTTCTCCCATCCTGGAAGACCTAGAGGTTAGTTCTGGTTTCAGTACTCCTTTTATTTTTGGAATGTTTTTTCCTTCTCTATGTGTTATGTCTATGGAGGGTGAGTGATTGAGTGATTTGAGCTTGCAGCAAACAAGATCTGGGGAAAGGTAGCAGTGCAGCATGGGATACCTCCTAGCCCAGCCAATTGAAAGACTTCGAGCTAGAATATGGCTGAGTCGAAGCCGATGTTCGGCTCCGAACCCACGGGTAAGAATATGAGGCGAGATGGACTACATACATCGAACGTTATGGTGAGTACATAACTTCTTGTTTATGGACGTCCAAATTTTTATTTTGTAGAATGTTCTATTTAACTTGTCTTTTTATGGTATTTTAGCCTGTTCCTTAGTTGCCTGAAAAGTTAAAATGTATTTTGTGTTCCATTTCTGAGATGCTCTTTCCAGTCTTTGTCATGCTGTAGCATTAATTTCTATGTTAACTATGGTGCAGGACTGGAGTTGACTAGTTTGGTACATACTGGGGCAAGGTTATTGAGAATTTTTAGAAGTATCTCATTGAAGTGCGAGGCAGCAGAATCTAAGGGCATAAGTTTTAGTATTTTCCAGTTATATTCTCTTAAGGATTTGGTAAAAATATATTTATCAAAGTTTTCTGAGTTGCCAGCTTAGTTGTGAATTGTATGTTTGTCTTGGATATTGTAACTTCTGAAAGTGAAAGTAGGTAGATGGTGAAGTAGGTTGTCTGGAAGGCTACTGGCTGCCCTAATTTTGTTTAGTCTGTTGGTAAGAATCCAGTCTAAGGTTAATTGCCTACCAGTACTTTTGTGGACTCTAGTAACTGATGTAATTAACTATGTAAAGACTTACAAGTTTGTGGAATCAAATGGGGTGTTGCTATTAATAAGCTACCAGTCTATATTTAGGTCTCCCAATATTATTTCATGTTGTATATGGTGGAATGTCCTGTATATGATATTTTCCACAGTGGTAATGTTTTTACCTTGTTGGATGTATATGGCTGCTAAACAAAGCATTTTCATATTATTGTTTTTGAGATGTGATATAAGTAGTTCTGCGTCATTAAATTGTGATATCTCCTGTGCATATCTGGTTATGTTTAGGGAATTCTTGTTGATGATGGCTATTCAGCCGGCCTGCTTATTTTTTCTGTCAAGCCTAATTGTACTGAAACCAGGTGGGGTAATTTAAATGTCATTTATGTCTTTTTTTTTTTTTTTTTTCCAGCCATTTTTTCTAGTTATGATCATGTCTGGCGAATATTTTGCAATACAATCATATATGACCTGGATTTTATTGCATATGCTTCTGAGTATGCTTTGTTTAGCAATATAGCTCCTAAAAGGACACTAATGGGTATCAACACTTCAAGTAAATGAGTCAAAAATGCTTATTATAGGGAAACTGTGACTGGGTTGTGTTCTGAGTGTTTTGATGCAGAGATAGGTTGGAAGAAGTGTAGGGGTGGAGTTGGGATATTTTAAATGGAGAGTAGGAGGGAGTGGGTAGAAATTGGAGGTAGGGTAGAGGAGTGTAGTGAGGCTCAACCACCGAATCAGCAATTGGTAAGCTTTGGCTATGACAAAAGGTAAAAGTTAACTGTATGAATTGAATGGTGTAAAATAGAAGCTGAGAGGGGGAGATGCAGAATTATAGATAACAGTACACAAGCCCAGGATGACTAAGTAGAGATTTACATAAGCGGTTAAATATTTAGAGAGTTAGTTGCAAGTTACTGTAGTAAAGGAAGAAAAGGAGGTGGGAGCAGTCTGAAAATGAAAGCAAAGCAAATAGTTTGTCATGTTTCAGTGGGGGTGGAGGGGATGACAAGCTACGTATTGGCCACTATTTTGGGTACACAAAAATCTGTTAAACTGATAACCCAGTGAAAATATTCCGACTACAAGCAACAGTTAAAAACACTTGGTATGACTTGCATTTGTAGAATTTAATTGTGAATAAAATTTAGGAAGAGGAATGCATATTGGCATGTAATAGCCTTATATATATTTAATGAAAGATTCCATTTGTTGAATAGTTTTAACAACAAAAACGGATGTGCTATGTAAAAAAAAAACCTGATATAATCAAGAAAACCTGCACTTTGACACTAAACAGACTTTGCAAACACATGCCAGTCAAGGGTCTGAAATCCTCCACATGCCTATCAGAGTATGACTGTAATTGTGGTGCAGAGATCAGTTAATGTCACATTAGTGAGGAGGACTTTTTCCTTTAAATTCCTTCCATGTAGTGAATGCTGTGGTGATCCAGAATGGTGCAAAGATCAGTTATCCTCAAAGTGGTGAAGGAGGATTGTTTCCTTCAGAATCCTTCCCTGTAGTGAATGCTATGGACCCACAGAAGACTGGGCACATTACTGATTTTAGCTCGCAACTAATGCACCTGCATGTTCTTAGAGCTTGTCTGTCTTGTGGCCTGCATAACTTAACACTTTAACCCTAATTTTGTCTTTAGTGCAGTAAAGAAACCCTGTACCTGTCATAAGAGAATCAGCAGGCCACAGTCTGCTTCATTTTTCCTCCTTGCTAACTTTAGTAGCATTACAGATCTATGCCCAAATCCAGACTGTTAAGCACTGGGATATTCTGTCATATGCACCCCTATAATATCAAGCAATATTATATAACCTACTGCCATAGGCGTAGATATAAATTGTTTTTAAGGTGTTTTTTTTTTTTTTTGTTAAGGCAGTTTATTTAACTTTTCTAGACACAGTCAATGCACAGACCATCTGGACAGTACTGTCGCTCGTCCTGTGTTATGATTCAAGGTGGACAGGCGGGGTAGTTCGTTTATATGTTCTATCATATAGAAACACGTCAGGATGAATAGCAGCAGCATAAAACTAACAGACCATTACATACATACATGCTTACATCTCAGCAGCTTTCTACAAAATGGCAGTCTGGTTCGCACGTGCTCTGTATTCATACACATGTGCACGCCCATGGAAAGATTCTTAAAGGTATACTGACATACTAATCTACATCTCCCTCTTTAGTGAATTGCCCACAATAAAATGATATCTGAAAAAGACATGCAGATATACAGACACTAAGAAAGAAACACAACATTCATGTCCAAGTTGCCGTGTGTCTGGAACATGGTTTAGACATGCGACCTGATCTAGTGATATAGCAATTAGGACTGGGTTTAGCAACTGAGACGGTCATTGGTGAACAAACAGTTTTGGAGTGTTGGGATTCTTCTCAGGAACAATGATATTTATTGGAATGTCGGAAAACGCACTCTGAGATCTAGAATCTTTATCACAGGCAAGATGCTGCGATACAGGTTCCGACACTGGCGCTAAATATTTCCGATTTTGCTTAAATTCAACTCCTTGTGATTCCGTAATGTACAATGTTGGGTCTGGACATACTTCTCATGACTCCAATCCAATCAAAATCTATGGACGTCTGCATCCTCACTATCTCCCCATCATAATGGACTGAGCGGTTTGCTGGACTTGTCATAATAGGACTTCTGGGACAAACCCCTTTTCATAAGTTGAGCTTTCACTGCTTTGTTGTTCATAGCACAGGGACTTAACAGATCGCTACTGATTGGTAATGTTGTTCTGGTTTGTTTTTAAAAGTGTTTGTGCAGGTGAACCAAGATGTTATCATGAGGAATATTTCTGGTATTCAGGAGCTTTAGAAAAAACATCACTATTGTCTTGTTTTGACTTCTCTTATAACTGTTTCACACTTACACGTTCTGCCAAACCATTTGACTGTGGGTACCCTGGGCTACTCGTAACATGCATAAAATCCCACCCTTCAGCAAATCTCTTGAACCATTGGCTTGTAAACTGTGTGCCATTGTCAGAAATCATTTTGTGCGGACTACCATGGACTGCAAAATGATGCTTCAACTTAGTACTGGACACTAGATTAGGAAGTAGGTCAGTCTTGAACCAATTTGAATAAGAGTCTACTAACACCAAGTAATGTGTAGCTACTGTCAACCAAGGTAGTTCAGGAATCTGGTATAGCTGAAATGGTTCTTTCTGTTGATGTGGCTTAGTATTATTACATACAGAACAAAATAAAAGTACTCTGTCAGTATCCCTTGACACAGAAGGTGAAAATACTAGTCCTCTCATCCTTCTTTTGGTTGAATCGGTTCCTGGGTAGCCACGATGCAAGATGGTAATATACTCTTGTTGCAAGGATTTTGGAAAAATAAGTTTTGGACCTTTTCCTGATGATACTGTTGTCACACAAAATCTCATCTCTGTAAGAAAATAAGGTTGCAGGTCTACTAGTGAACAAGATTGCTTTGATGGCCATCCTGAACTGATAAAGTGGTTGAGCTTCTGAAGAATTGGATCTGAGGCTGTGTGACTTCTAAGCTCATCAAGATGTGTGGAAGAAAAAATTCTCACTTCCATGATTTCAAAATCAAGTTTCTCATTTTCATGCTGTTCAGTGGCATTTCTGGGCAATCTGGATAAAGTATTAGCAAGATAAAGAAGTTTGCCTTTTGTGTAGACAAAATTGAAATTATACTTTTGCAGTTTTAGCATCAGCATCATGCATTGCAGTCTGGCAGGAGTTGTATGCATAGGCTTTCTCAAAATAGTGACTAGAGGTTGGTGATCAGTTTCAATCTGGATAGGATGACCATAAATATAATCATGGAACTCTGAACATGAAAACACAATTGCCAAAAGCTCTTTCTCAATCTGTGCATACTGCATTTCGGTTTGGGTTAGAGTTCTAGATGCATAGGCTACGGGTCTACCCTCTTGAAGAATGACTGCACCAAGACCACATTTCAAAGCATCACAAGAAAAGAGTTACTGGTTTGTGAACATCATAGTGTCTGAGAGTTGGTAGAGGACCAGGATACATCTTTGTGGGTCAACTCTCTGAGCGGTAATGAAAGTTGGCTTAAAGTCTGGAAAGAACTTGCCTAGGTAGTTAATAGTACCAGGAAAACATTGTAGGGCTTGAACATTATCTGGAGCTGGCATCTCGAGAATTGCTGATTGCTTGGAAGGATCTGGTCATAAACCTGAACTGGTAAACAAATGACCAACCTAAGTAACTTCTTGTAACAGGAAATTTGCACTTTCGAGGATTCAGCTTAATATTCATTGCATGTGCTCTTCTCAGAACTTGAGGATTATTTCCTGTTCTGCTTCACCATTACCTCCTAGTAGAATATCATCTACTATAGTAGCATACGGATAACCAGAAAAAATGTGTTCCATGGCATGCTAGAAGACTTCACTGGCAGAATTTTTCCTAAATGGCATTCTCAAAAATCTGGACCTGCCAAAAGGAGTACTGAATGTGGTTAGCAATGAAGATTTTCAGTCAAGCAAAATTTGCCAAAATGAACACTCTGCATCCAAGACAGAAAAAAACAGTGGCATTTGGCATAAGAGCAGTGACTTCTTCAACTACACACATTGGATGAGGAGGTATTTTCAGTGCTTTGGTCAAATCTCTTGGATCAGTACATATTCTGATATCATCTGAGCTTTTCTTGTGAGCTACCACCATGGGTGATACCCATTCAGTAGGTTCATCTACTTTGCAAATCACACCTTTCTGCACCATTTTATCTAGCTCAACTTTGACTCTGTTCTGCATAGCAACTGGAATTTTCTGGGCTGGTTTGATAACTGGGCTGACTTCAGGGTCTAACCTCATAAAAATATACAACTGGGAGTTTGCCTAGTTTGTCTTCGAAAAGATTAGCATAGGTAGAAAAAAATAGACTGGGCAAAATTAGAACAGTTGTCTTTTAAGCTTACATGGTGGACTTCCTTATTAAATGAAAGTAGTCCTGTTTTCAACCTGTCTCTGAGCCCTAATAATGACTGTGCTTTCCTTTTGACCATGTAAAATTGCAGGTCATAGCAGTTCCCGGCAGAGTAACATGAAAGCACTACAGAGCCTTTGATTTGAATTTCTTCATCACCATAAGCAACAAGCTTTGCACACTTTGTTAAATCAAGCTTCTCACCAGTACATACTCTAGCAAATGTTTCTGCTGATATAACATTGCACTTTGAACCTGTGTCAACTTTGAGATCTGTGGGTCTTCCATTTATCTGGACAGTACAAAATACTTAATTTCTTTGCCCATAAATCTACTGCATTGACTGTTTCATTAAGCACAGACTCACCATCAACATAAAAAGCAGAGTCACAGCTTTCTAATTGATCAACTTGTCTCTTTGAATGTTCTCTTTTAATAAAGGAGTGTGCCTCTTTTGATTTACAAAATCTTTGGAAATGATTCCGCTTTTTACATCTGTGGCATTGCTGACCAAAAGTTAAGCACTTTTGTCTTTTAGACGCATGATCGCCACCACAATTACGACAGTTGACTACGAGACTAGGTGAGGGCACATGCTTTGAATTTGCTGACTCACCCTAGTGCTTCACTGCTACTGTGCATACTCTGGAATTTGCTAGAAAGCTACAGGATTTCCCAGGGACCGTTACAGGATTCACAGTAGCTGTCATGTGCTTGGGCCTGTTTCTTTTATCCACGTGCTGCATACAATCAACATGAGGACTAGAAGATACTGGAAGTATGCATTTCTCATTTGTAAGCATATTTGTGTGCATTTCTGTGTGCTCATATCTGACAAATTACAATGGCCTTATTCAAAGTTAAATCACTGTTAGGAAGCAAAGCCTTTTTCACAGAATCATCTTTAATACCACACATAATCAACTCATCCATTAAATCACCAAATCTGCACATTGTAGCCTTATTTCTCAAGTCAGTTATATATGCTGCAGAAGTTTACCAATGCTTTTGATCCCTTGTGTAAAATAAGTGCCTTTCTATTGTAATATTCATTTGGGGAAATTTATGATGTGTTGTCTGTCTCGCCCTTATTCTCAGTGATGGGTCAGATCCGATGCGTTGGATCTGTCTTAGCCTTTACAAAAGCTTGAGGACTTCAGCAAAGCTAATGAGCCTATTTTCCCTACCCATAATGCAGTTTCTAGACTTCCCCAGATCTCGTTAGCCACTCTGCTAGAACGATCTTCAAGCAAGCTCTGGGCTAAGTTTTTGGCTATTTTAGCCTTTTGTATCTTTTTCTCCTTAAATTACACTGTTATTTCAGACTGTAGTTAGTGCCTTCCCATTATAGCACTATTTGTTTCTCCTAGGTTAGCTTTCCCTTTCCATTAGCGTCCATTTAACTTCGAGGACATCTAACTTTCACCTGTTTGAGTTAGAGGGTGTTCCTTTCCCTTTTCTTCTTTGCAAGTAGAGTGTGTTTGTAGTGCTAGTAGTTTCTTCCTCTGTCCCGGTTAACCATTTGTTTTAGTTAGAGAACAGTTAACAAAGTCTGTTTAAGTTAGAGGACTTTCCTCCTTTTTTTCCCCATGTGGTAGTTCTACATTAAAAAAAAAAAAAAACTACTTTATCTTTCTCTTTAGCTACTTTGTGTTGTTTGATGTTACTAAACTTTCAGTATGTCCCAAAAAGAGAGTAAGCCTTCAGGATTTAAAAAGTGTGAGAAATGTAGTAAAAAGATGCCCCTCAGTGACTACCTTATGTGTTTACTGTTTCTGGCCTCTTCATATGCATTTGCCATGCCTATAACCAGAGGGCGCTTATGGAATGGAAAAATAAATAGATTTTGAAGGGGTTATTTAAAACCCCATTTTCTGAGGCTATCTCTTCTGATCCCAACTCTAAGTCTGATAAATCTGAGAGCGCAGGAAAGCTACCTTCTCTGGCTCTGCAAGCATTGTCGGAACCGAAAGCTAAATATCCAAATGTGTCTGCTCCGACACCATCGACGGAGCAGATGACACCCTCTGGATCAGGGACTTCCTTAGAGCAGACTTAGAATCTTTCTGGCTCTGAAATCATCCTTTGACTCATCAGCTCCAAATAATCCCACGCAAGCTGAGTACAATTATCGGAGCCAGTTTCTGTCTTTGAAGCTGATTACTTCTCAGCTTCCTTCTCCTTTCTTGACCAGATTTAGATCTCTGACATTCTCTACCAGGTCTACTAGGAGCCTCCCAGATGAAGATATTGATAGGGTGGTGCAGAGGCTTCTTAAGACACCTGCCTTGACCAAGCTTCTTTTGGATTTGAACCCAGAAGAGTTGGATCGGACTCATCTTACCCCTACGGCGCCTACTCCTCCTCTGATCTGTCCTTCAGTTTTGGGGAAGACTCCAATATACAGCTGATGTCTGTTTTGGATCCAGGGCCAGTTGGCTGCTCAGATCCTGTGTCTGTGTCTCCACCCAGACTGTGCAGGAGACTTTTGGGAACCGACACTCGCCAGTAGAGTCCTCAGAGCTGGCTCGGATCTCCTTGGATCCAACTACGTCTCTCAGGGCCTCTGCATGGATGGGTTGAGCTCCTCGTCTTCAGAGCATCTGTCTCCTGCTTCACAGGCTCTTTCGGCTCCAACATCCATTTTGTCAGGTCTGTGGAGTTCTTCGGAGCAGGGGCAGATGGCTTTCGAAGTTATGAGGAAGTTGATGACTGCTCCTCAGTCTCAGATACAGTCCTCCTAGGAGCTTCCTTCCTCATCGGCGCAGGTGTCTTTACATCATTACCTCCATCCACAGGTCTGCAGAGATCCCAGGCCTCAGGATGTTCCCCAGGGGACCCCCCCTTCCAAAAGTTCCACAGAATATGCCACTGAGGAAGGCCCTCAGAAGAAGTCATGCAAGAGGAAGCATCTGGACTCCCCAGAGGAGTCTGTCACTTCAGATACTGACCTCGGTAAAACAGAAGGGTCCCCATGGTCACCTCCTGAGGATGTCTGACATCCTGGAAGTTCTGAAACGGAGAGGTGACTAGCAGTTCTCGTCCCCCTCGGCTGAGGAGTTTGTATACCTGAAGGCCTTCAGATCTCGCCGTTCAATGTCATGGGTGACACCACCTTCCGATGAGATTATTGAGTTAATCTCATGGAAGGCTTGGGAGACCCAGATTCCATAGACCCCACTCCTACGAGGCCAGACAAGTATAGGGAACAACACCGACTGTAGAACCAAAGTAGATGTGCAGACTCGAGGATAAATACCGCTTCTACACAAGGATGAAAGTATTTATTGACACACAATAAAAGAAGTCAAATCACTGGTTAAGCGCTTTCAACTGAATATTCCAGTCTTCATCAGAACACATGCTACTTTTGTCTTTTCATGGACTACTATATCCAGTTTTCTAGCATCTATCTTTTGAATTGTTGGTAATGGATGATCCATTGTGATATAAACTTAATTTTCTGTGATGCTTTGTGGCTCATGTTTCCGGTGTTTTTCAGCCACTTCAGTACCATAATGTTTGCACAATCCCCAGTGCAACAGTCTTGACACATTATTATGCCTTTCAGTATACAGTCCTTCTCCATTAGTATATCACAATCAGCAACAAGGTGTGTGACGGTTTCCAAATCGGTTTTAAAAAAACTACATTTGTCTGTTTCTCCAAAATGTTCATTGGACTTTGTAAACCAGTGTGTACATAGCCCACTGTCTTGGGCTGCCAATATTAACCTTTCATCTCTTGGTTTGAATTCGCCTCTCCTTAACCATTCCTGCATTTGTTCCTGATCAACATGAGGTTCTTCCAGAAGTTTTCTGTACTTGCAACTATATTTATGCATTTTCCACATTTCTTTCTGATTCATCTGATCATTCACCTTATATTCTTTCTTTTGTTTTTTGGCACATTCAGTTCCTGCCTAATTTTTATCTACTTCTGGTTTTATTTACATTCCTGCTTCATGCTAATATGCTTCTGTTAGATTAAGCAGAGAAGTCATCTTAGATTTATTCTCCTCATGTTTCAAAACTTTCACTACATTTGGGTCTTGTGAGGTCAGCAGATATGTGTGGAGTCCCATGATTGCAGGTCTGTACATGTAATCAATTTCAAGGAGGCCCATCCCTCCTTCGGAATGGGGACTATATAGTCTTGGTGTACACTAACTTTTGTAAATCATTTGGTGAGCATGAAGCATCCTTGTTTTCCTGTCTAATCTATCCAGCACATGTTGGAGCCAGTCAGTCACTCCAAAACTGCAAGTTAGGACAAGAAGAGCAAATTGATTTATAGCTTGTTTTTTATTCCTAGATGTCAACACTGTTTTCAGGATTAATTTAAGTCTTCTAAAGTATTCCTTACTAATTTTTATTCACATATGTTCATGTTTTATTGTTGATCCTTATCAATTTCCAAATATTTATACACTCAAGTTCTTTTATATCACATTATTTTCCCAAACTGATGTTTTCATGGTGCTGCACTTTTCCTGCTTTAAAGGTTGCTTTCGCACATTTATCAAAACCAAATGACATTCTTCCATCATCTGAAAAACTTTTAACAACTTGCAGTTGTGCTTTCAGTTCCTCATCTGATGGGGATTCCCTTCAAGGAGCTGCATCTGATATGGCGGCAGATAAGGTCAACACTCAGCTTGCTACCCTCAACTCTGTGGTCAGTTCCTCCATGAAACTTATCTCATATGCTACAGATGGAGCGAGTAGAGTGGCGGGTTCAGGCATCTCCATTAGGAGGCAGGCCTGGATGCGCCTTTTTAATTTTGCAGACCCCTTTAAGTCTTCCTTTGTTAATGCTCCCTTCGATGGCTCATCTCTTTTGGGCCTAAGATAAAAGAAACGCTAACCCGGTGTGAAGAGGAGGGTAAAGACCTTGTCTGCCATTGGAGTGCATTTTTCCACACCCACCAGATAATTTCCAAAGGGTCAGGAAAGCAGTAGGAAGATGTGGTTCAAGAAATCTCAAAGGTCTTACCAGGACACTGAGGGTGGAAGTTTCCCTAGGGGCAGAGGGAGTGGGAGCAATAATGGAAGACGCCCCCTGTGCAGCAGAGGAGGCCTGAAAAATCAGGGCTCCAGAGAATCTTTCTTTGATGGACCCTTTCAGCACTCCTGAAGGAGTGCCTGACTGTTCGCTTCTGGAGGCAGTCGGGGGGCAATTGTCTCTCCACCTCGAAACCTGACAAAAGATAACCAATGACAAATGGGTGCAGGACATAATATCCAGGGGATATAGTACCGTCTTCTTTCCCCATCACCATAAACACATCCAGTCCAGACATGCCACCCAGTCAAAAGGAACAAGCAACATTAGAAATTCAAAAGTTGCTCCAAAAAAGAGTCTTTCAAGAAGTCCCTACAGACCAGAGAGGAGCCGGAACGTACTCAGAATTCTTTTTAGTTCTAAAGAAAACGGGGGACTGAAGACTGATATTTTATCTCCGCAAACTAAACAAATCATTGAAGAAAACCAAGTTTTGAATGGTGAAACTGCAGTCAATACTTCCATTCCTGGAAAAAGACAATTGGATGTGATGCATACTACCACATCCTAATGGAAAGATTATTCAGAAGATTTTTGTGCTTCCGGCTAGGAGCCATTCACTTCTAGTTTTGAGCTCTGCCCTTTGGTCTCACTACGGCCCCCAGAGTGTTCCCAAAATGCATGGCAGTAGTGGCAGCTCACTTGAGATGCAGAGGATTCCAGGTGTTTCCATATCTGGATGACTGGCTCATAACTGCCCCGACTAGGCATCTTCTGTTACAAGTCTGAGGCTATACACTTCATCTTTGCTCCTCTCTAATTATTACCATAAATTACAACAAATCTGCTCTAGAACCATCTCAGAATTTAAATTTTATAGGAGTAGAGATAAACACAACCATGCTGACATGATAGCAAGACTCCCCCATGACAGAGTACACAGTCTCCACTTACATATGAAAATGTTAATCGAGAAAACTCAAGCCAGTGCAAAGCAAGTACTACAAGTTCTGTGGAAAGATGGCAGCATCCATTGTACTTATTCCTGTGGCTCGCCTACATGTGCGGGTACTTCAGTGGTTACTTTCCCCACAGTGGTCAGTTCTGGCTTTGCCAATGTCACACAAGATTCTCATAACCAATTCTTTCAAAAAGGATCTCAAGTGGTGGATTTATTCTCCCTTAGTTTCTCAAGGCCGTCATTTCATCCCTCCTCCACCCCAGGCCACAGTGACCACTGATGCTTCCCAGATTGGGGGGGCATTATCTGGGGAAGACAGTCCAAGGCGCCTGGCAGGAATGCGCGGCTCACCTGCACATAAACATCCTAGAGATAAGAGCATTGCTGTTGGCATTGCAAGTATTTCATAATACTCTCCCATAGGAACAAAAGCAATTCAGTCAGACAATATTTCAGTAGTCTGATACATAAACAAGCTAGGAGGAACCAGATCTTACCCACTTTGTTGAGATGCTCTAATAGTTTGGCAATGGGCAATGTCATCTAACCATTTTCTGATTACAACGCACATCCTGGGAAATCCAACGTGGTTGCAGACAACATATTATGGCTTTACAAGTGGTCCCTCTGTCAGATTGTAGCAGAAAAGATTTTCTGAAAATGGGGACAGCTTTGCTGCGATCTTTTTGCTTTGCCCACCAATACCAAATGCAGCAACTACTTTTCCTTGATCCCTTCTATTTGGGAGTCACCAAGAGAGGCACTTGTTCACGGTTGGCCTCCAGGACTCCTCTATGCTTTCCCTCTAAGTCCTCTGATTCCCAAGTGTTTGCAGAAAGCCAGTCTGTTGAAAACCACAATAATCCTCATTGCTCCCTATTGGCCTCATCAGATCTGTTTTCCCTTCCTACAGCCTCATCTTCTAGACAAACCATGGAATCTAGACCTGGCTCCAGATCTACTGACGCATCCATCTGGATTCGGTCATCCCAACCTTCAAGACCTCAAGTTGACAGCTTGGCTGCTCCAGTTCCCTTGATTGCCATGTTTCCTCTTCTTTCCAATCCGGGGAAACCTATCTTGTCCTCCCATAAGACCTCTACAAGAAGATTATACAAGAATAAATGGAACAGGTTCATTATGTGGGCAAATGACAACCAGATAGACCCCCCTTTCTGCTCCCATACATTCTATCCTGGAATTTCTGATGAAACTCTTTTATGAGGGTGCAGCTGCTTCTACTATTAGAGTCCTACTAGCAGCAATCTCAAATTATCATGTAGGAGAAAATGGCTCTATGATCATGTCACACAGACTCTGTAAAGCTTTTTTGAAAGGAACAACGATGATTAGACTCTCATACAAGAACCAAACTCCTCCATGGGACCTACATTTTATTTTAAAAAACATTATTTGCTCCCCCTTTTAACCTTCAGCCACATGTGATACAAAGCTTCTGTCTTGGAAAACACTATTTTTAGTGGCTATTACTTCAGGCAGAAGAGTCTTGGAATTACAAGCCTTGTCCACAAAGCCCCCTTACCTGTTTTTCCATAAAGACAGCCTCTCTTTATGCACTAACCCCTCATCTCTTCCAAAGGTTGTGTCAGAAAGTAACTTAAATCAATCTATTGAGCTGCCAGTGTTCTTTCCAAACTACCAGAACAAAGGCGAGTATGTGTTGCACCTTCTTGATGTATAGAGACGATTACATTTCTACTTGCACAGAACTTTGGGGTTAAGAAAATCATACCAAGTTTTCATGTCCTCCTATGAGACCAGAAAAGGACAGCCAGTCTCAAAGATTACCATATCTAGATGGCTCACTCTTTGTATATCTTATATATACACCTCTAAAAACAAGTCTCTTCCGTTCCGTTAAAGCACACTCCACCAGTTCGATAGCTACATCTGCAGCCTATCAAGAAAGGTTATCCTGGGATGATATTTGTGCTGCAGCCACATGAGCAAATGCTTACTTTTATTACTTATTACAGAGTGGATTTGGACTCTAGGAGTAGAGCTTCCTTTGATTCTACGGTTCTGAGGAATATTCTCCCATGAGGCACCTAGGAATTAGGTTGCTTGGGATGCGGTCCCATCAGTGAGAATAAGGGTGAGATTGATAACAACACTTAGAGCGTTATGGTAAGTAAATAACTTCTTTATGTGTGTTGTCCATGTCGAGCTTTATTCTCACAACCCACCCTCCCTCCAGATCTCCTGGGAGACCAAGTGGACACAGGATTCTGGCTCTACATAGCCTCAGAAATGCTAACTTTGGCCATTAATAAGCATTAATGTTAAGTTGTCTATCTCGCCTTCGTTCTTGCTGGTTGGGATCAGAACCAATCCTCGGCTCCGACTCGGCCATCTTCTATAGCTCGAGAGCTGTTTACTGGCTCGAGGCTACCCCTTATCCCGTGATGCCTAGCGCTAGATACCCAGATCTCGTTTGCTGCTTCAGCTGCGAGGTGTCGTTTTACTGGCTCAGGCTTGTATAAGTTTATTATAGAACATTTTTTCTTCAGAAATAGCTTTTTTCTTAAGAATTATAGTCAACTTTTAGTCTTATACTATTGTCATTAGTTTAGTGTGGTGTTGTAGTTCCTTTCCTCCCCTTTAGAACTCGTTTAATTTTGAGAGTTCTTCCCCTCCCCCCTCTCTCTACCCTTTTAGGTAGCCGTTTAAATTAGAGGCTTCCTAGTTTAAAGAAATCTTTAGCTTTAGCTGTAGTATACTGTGTGTTTTTTCCTTTTGTTGATATTGTGTTGTGGTATTTTGTTTTCGCTTATCGGCCTTTTGGCCAAGATCAGTGTAGTATCTCTTGAGGTATTTTGTTGGATACAGGATGTCTAAAGAATCCAAGGTGTCTGGATTCAAGAAGTGTGACTCATTCTGTCAGAAAATGTCTCTGACAGATGGGCACACTTCCTGCGTCTATTGCTTAGGCGCAGTGCACCTGCAGGACTCTTGTTCTATATGCCTTGCATTTAGTCCAAGAGTTCTGCAGGAGCGTAAGAATAAGCTTATTCTTAGGGGGTCTTTTAAAGCCCCAGGATTCATCGGCCAGACTCAGCCTGTGAAATCCCCAAAACCAACCAAATCGTCGGCTCCAAGCTTGGAGCCGTCATTGGTTCAAACTTTACCTGCTACTTCATTTTTGGCCTGAACCAATGAGACTATCTCCCCGTCGGCTCCATCAGTATCTTCAGAGCCGTCGCGGAGCCACAAAAGGCTAAGGTCCCCTTCTCTGGAATCCATACATTCGGCTCCTCGGTCTCCCCTGCTTCAGAGTGAGCGCAGTCACAGATCTTCCCACTCCTCTCTGTCCTCTAGGCTCTCGGATCACGATTTGGACAGAGTGGTCAGTAGGTTGCTGAAGTCGCCAAGATCTTGTCCAGCCCTCCTCAACAGGTGTTGGCTCCGTCCACTTCTATTGATGTTCCTCCTCCGACTCCTTTGAGCTCGGAGCCGGAGTTTGAGTCGTGGAACCGTCGGCTCTGATAACTATTTCTCCTTCAGTTCCGTCGTCGGCTCCGATTCCCTCGATGGCACTGTCCGTCGAGGGATCTGGGCGCCGAGGCTCCCTTGTCGGCTCCGAGGGGGAGAGTGGCATCGGACCCTTGTCCGACCCCGTTCTCACTCTCCGAGCTTCGGTGCAGGTGAGTTCGGCTCCTACATCGGCCTCGGAGCCATCTCCCTCGGGGCTGAGAAGGATTCCGATTTCCTCAGAACCGGATCCTTCTCTGCATCGTGGCAGGGACGCCTTCGATGTCATGAGGAGCGTGCTGGCCTCTGAGTCAGCTCCACAATCGACCCCACCAGCTCCATCTCCTGTAGTGCCTGCAACAACCTCTGCTCCTCCTCCAGACCCTAAGCGTGGGAACCAGCTCTCCAGGGCACCCCATTGGGTGTTTCCTCATCTTCCGAGGCCTCCCCTGATCATTCAGAGGAGCCCCCTCATAAGAAGTGCAAGAGGAAGCACAGTGACTCCCCTGAGTCTGTCAATTCGGATACAGACTCAGATGATTCAGAAGGGTCCACGAGATCCCCCTCTGAAGATTGTTTCCTTTTCGGACATCCTCGAAATGTTTAAGCAGAGGGGGAACTGGAATCCCCTAGCCCCTACCGAGGATGAGTCTGTATTTCTGGATGCGTTCGGTTCCCGACCTTCCACCTCCTGGGTTTCTCCGCCTTTAAATCCACTCATGTCTGTGCTGGCTCGAAAGGCTTGGTCAGCCCCAAATACACTGAAACCAACCCCAAGGAGACCTAGCAAGTTTATCAATGCCCGCCTTGATAAGCAGTTCCTTACCAAAGGTGTTCCTGTGGATGCCATGGTGGTAGCAGCAGCCACTAAAAAGGAGTTAGCGGAAACTTCTTCATCTGTCCATCCTCCTAACAAGGAGTCTAGGACTATGGATAGATACTGGAAGCGAATGTTTGCTTCAGCAACCTTTTCTATGAGGTCACTGAATTGCTTATGCCATTTTACCCAGCTTCAGAGGGATCTCCTTAAAGAGCTCGGAGAGACCCTTCAAGATCCATCAGCTGAAGGGGCTCAAACTAAAGTGGCTTCCTAGCTGGCGACCCTTAATTCTGTAGTCAGCTCCTCCATGAGGCTCATTTCCTATGCAGCCGATTGTGCAAGTAGAGCTGCAGGTACAGGCGTGGCCCTTGGGAGATGCGCATGGATGCAACTGTGTAACTTTGCGGAACCCTTTAGAGCATCATTCACCAAAACCCCCTTTGACGGTTCCTTTCTTTTTGGACCACAGGTGAAAGACACTTTGACTAGGTGTGAGCAAGAAGGCAAAGACTCTCTCTGCCATGGGAGTCCATTTTTCCACTCCTTCCAGACCATACCCCAAGGGTCAGAAGAGTGGTAAAATGTGGTTCCGAAAATCCCAGGGAGCCCTGCCTGACACATGTAGCGATTTTTCCTCCAGGGGCAGAGGAGGAAACAATAACAACAACAGACCCCGCTCTCGTGGCAGAGGGGGTCCGCGGAATCAGGACAGCAGAAAATCCTTCTCTGAGAAGCCCTTCCAGCATCTGCTACCCATCTCTGGAGGTAGTCGGGGGAAGACTTTCACTGTACCTAAAAGCCTGGCAAAGTTTTACGCAAGACAAATGGGTACAGTCAATTATATCCGGAGGTTACAAAATCCCTTTCTCTCAACCCCCCCTTACCGTCAAGCAAATTTCTTCCAGATGTTCCACCCAGTCTGAGGGCCAAGCAGTCGTAGAAGTTTCAAAACTGCTAGAAAAAAAAGAGTCATCCAGGAAGTCCCAGCAGACCAACACGGATCCTGGAACTTACTCGAGGTTCTTTTTGGTACCAAAAAAGACAGGGGACTGGAGACCGATTATGGATCTCAGCAGACTAAACAAGTCTGTTCAAAGAACAAAGTTTTGGATGGTCATGCTACAGTCCATTCTACCCTTTCTGGGTCAGGACAATTGGATGTGCTCCATAGATCTTCAGGATGCGTACTATCACATCAAAATGGACAGGCGCTCCAGGAGATTCCTTCACTTCCGGCTGGGAGCCAGTCATTATCAGTTCAGAGCTCTGCCCTTTGGTCTCACCACAGCCCCCAGGGTGTTCACCAAATGTATGGCAGTGGTCACGGCTCACCTGAGACGTCAAGGATTCCAGGTGTTTCCATATCTAAACAACTGACTCCTCACTGCTACTACCAGGCATCAGCTTCTGCAAGCCAGGGACTACACAATCAAAATCTACTCCCAGCTAGGCATCACAATAAACTTCAAAAAATCTCCTTTGTTGCCCTGTCAATCTATCACCTATATTGGAGCAGACTTAGACACAAGGAACATGTCCACAACGCTTCCGCCAGACAGGGTATCTTTAATTCGCCAGCAAGTGCAAATCCTGATGCAGAGCAAAAGGATCCAAGTCAGATTCGTCCTTCAAACTCTAGGTTCCATGGCAGCGGCAATTCTTCTAATCCACTGGCCCGCTTTCACATGAGGATCCTTCAGTGGCTTCTGTTCACACAGTGGTCTTAACAGCTGCCCATGTCTCACATGATCATGATTACAGAAGCATGCAAAAGGCACCTGTCCTGGTGGATAGTCTCCCCGCTAGTGATTTAGGGCAGACCCTTCATTCAGCCCCCTCCGGTTGCCACAGTGACCACAGACGCCTCCCTGATAGGGTGGGGGGGGGCATTATCAGGGCAGGACAGTCCAAGGCACTTGGCAGCCTCACGAGTACCATCTGCATATAAACGTCCTAAAAATGAGAGCCGTGCTCCTAGCGTAGCAAGCTCTTCAGGACTCTCTCCCTTCTGGGACCATTGCAATTCAAACGGACAACATGTCAGTGGTATGGTACATCAACAAGCAGGGCAGAACCAGGTCCTACCCCCTGTGTCGAGAAGCACTCGGACTCTGGCAGTGGGCGATTTCCTCCCAACGATTTCTGATTGCGACACACATCCCTGGGAGGTCCAACATCCTAGCGGACAGGCTCAGCAGAGCTATTCTTATGCCTAATGAGTGGTCTCTGAATCAGGCAGTTGCGGATCTTCCGCAAATGGGGACAGCCTTTCTGCAATCTTTTTGACACCCCCTTCAACAGCAAATGCAGCAACTATTTCTCCCTTCTTCTGCTTCCAGGTCACACACCCAGAGACGCTCTAGTCCACGATTGGCCTCAGGGACTTCTTTATGCCTTCCCTCCGTTTCCCCTGATACCGAAACTCATACAGAAAGCAATATCGTTGGGTTGCAAAATGATCCTCATTGCCCCCTACTGGCCTCGACAGATATGGTTTCCGTTCCTGCACCATTATCTTCTTGATCAGCCCTGGTCTCTGGATCCGATTCCAGACCTGCTGATTCATTAGTCAGGCAGGCTGCATCAATCCCTCCAAACACTCCAGCTCACAGCTTGGTTGCTCCACTTCCAACCTTAGCCAGGCTTCCCAGCATTTCCCCGGCCATACATGAAATTATTGTCTCCTCGCATAAGTCCGCCACTAGGACTTATGCTAGCAAATGGAAACGTTTTTCTTGTCGGGCAGAGGCTAGGAACATAGATTCATAGGTTCATAGGTTCATACTAGGCTATCTGCCCTAGGGCATTTATAAGCCTAGCCAGAATGTGTTTGGCTTTCACCACCCATTTTAAATTTATTTTGCTATGCCCTTTTTCAAGGTTAGTATACTGTGCCTCTGTCTAACAGTGACACAGAAGTGATACCCGGGGTAAACCTACGATCTCCCATCCACTCATCAAGATTCCTCTTGAAGAGAGTCAATGAGGGACTCTGCCTAACCTGGACTGGGATTTTATTTCAGAGTGAAGGGAGCCTCTGGGTTATGAATCTGTCCCTCCAGCATGTCCTATTTATTTCAGTGCTGAGGTTCAAGTCTCTCGTAGCGTAGCTCGATGGGATTTGGATTTTCTGAGGTGCAGCATGTCCATTAATTCGGGTTGGACATGGCTTTATACGTCAGGCACAGATCGCCTCTGAACAGGCGGTATGGCACTGAGTAGAGCTGGAGTTTCTTAAACCGGGCAGCATATGGCATCTGTTTGAGCCCTTTGATCCTCTTGGTGAGGTACTTTTGGGGTCTTTCCAGTTGCTGCAGGTGTCTGGTAAGGTACATCCCAAAAGGGGCATTGTACTCAGTTATGGGCCTGATGAGGGATGAGTAAAGAGGCACGATGACCTCCCCTGTTCTAGATGTGAATCCCTTCATGATTAGGTGGGCTATATAAAATGTTTTTCTAACCACTTTGGCCACGTGGTTCTCAAATGAGAGATTGCTATCAACTTGGGTCCCCAGGTCCCTAATTATTTCTTCTGTACTTAATGGATTACCACCTATGTGGTAATTTGTGGGCATTTTGTTTTTGCCAAAGGGGATGACTATACACCTTTTGGCATTTAGTTTGAGGCCATGCCTCTGGCACCAGTTGTCTGTTTCTATGAGGCCCTTTTGGAGGATGCTTGTGTCGGCTGGAGAGTCGATTATGGCGCCCAGTTTGCAGTCATCTCCGAATTTGGTCAGCCACAGTCCTTCCGTGTTGGCCTGTACCTCCGAGAATTATATACCGAACAAGAGAGGTCCCAGGACTGAGCCTTGTGGGACACCACTTGTAACTGGTTTGGAGTCTGACATGGCTCCAGCAATTCTAACCATGTGGGTTCTGTCCTTGAGCCAGTTTGCAATCCATCTAGTGACATAGGAGTTTATATTTAAGCTGGTGAGCTTATCTATAATGCCCGAGTGGGGTATTGTATCGAAGGCTTTTGCGACGTCCAGGTAGGCTGTGTGGACCACCTTCCCCTCGTCAATGGCCTTGGTGACTGTTTCAAAGAAATCAACCAGGTTTAAGAGGCAGGATCTGCCCTTAAAGCCGAACTGGGTAGGATCCAGTGTTTGTAGGTCCCCAATATCTTTATTTATGAGGTCCATGATGATCCTTTCCATAGCTTTGCAGACCAAGCTAGTCAGGCTTATGGGGCGATAGTTTCCAGGATCCGTTGAGGCACCACCTTTATGGAGAGGGACCATTGTTGCTGTACGCCACTCTTTGGGCACATATCCTGTAGTAAGGCTGAGATTGAACAGTAGTTTTATGTTTGGGTTTAGCTCTTCTTGGAGTTCATGTAGGACGCAGCCGGGACACCATCTCGTCCCATTGATGCTGTATTTTTTGCTTTGGAGAGGCGGCGCTTACCTGAGCATCTGAGATGTCAGGGGGGCAGCACTCTGCTGGGATAGATATTTGCCCTTTTGGTGGGGAGGGGGGAGTTTGCGCTGAACCTGTCAGCTAGGATGTTGGCAGTGTCTGTGGGTTCAGTGTATTTTTTGTCATTTTGGACTAATTCTGAGCATATCTGGGAATTACCACCCAGGTTCCTAACATAACTAGAAAACCTTGTGATTATCCTTAGTAGTCCTGTGCAATTTTTCTCTCAAAGCTGGCCTTAGACAATTTTATGTGTGCCCATAGTTTTTGCTAATACTGATCAGTGATGCCTTCCCTTTTTGGGATTTTGCTCTATCATTTAGTAGCTTCCTCCTTCTATTGTATAGTTTGTTTATGGCTGGGGTCCACCAGACAGGGCGTCTGCCTTTGGAGGATTGGGTCTTGGTTTTATTTGGGATCGCATGATCCATGCATTCCTGAAGGTGTTCATAGAATGCGTTTATAAAGGATTCTGCGGTTTGGGCATATTTTCCACAGGCCGGGGCTTTGAAGGATTCCACCTCAGTTTTGAGGAGTGTGAAATTTGCTTTAGAGAAGTTTTTCACTGTGGTTTTCTGGGCAGGGGTGGGGTCGGGATGTGAATATCCAGTGAGATTAGTTTATGGTCTGATCTTACCAGTGAGGGATACACTTCTGGTCTGGAGCATAGAGTCCCCATGTTGGTGATGATCAGGTCCAGTATGTTTTCCCCTCTTGTGGGAGTGGTAACAAGTTGTTCCATAGCATTTGAGTTTATAAATTCTAGGAACCTTTGGGCTAGGGTGTTGGAGCTAGAGTAATGCTCCCAGTCTATGTTTGGGTAGTTGAAGTCGCCCAATATATTGGTGTTTGGAGAGACCTTCATATTTTCCAGTGTTCTCAGGAAGGCCGAGTGGGGTTCCTGGGTTTGGGAGGGTGGTCTGTAGCAGGCTATAAACTGGAAGGCAGTTTTACCCACTGTTAGTTGCACATGGATAGTCTCTGATGCTTCGTGCTTTGCCACCAACCTGGAGGTGTGGGTATCTTTGATGAATATTGATACTCCCCTCCTTTTGTGGTTCGGTCCAAGTTTTGGGGCCGAAAAGAATGGTATGAGGTATAACCTGGTAGTGCTGGGGTGCTCTCGGGAGCCCTGAACCAGGTTTCTGTTACTGCACAGATATCGATGTTCTCCATGCTAAGGAGAGTTTCGAGTGTGTGCATCTTGAGGTTTAGACTTCTGGCGTTGAGTAGCATTACTCTTAGTTTCTTATCCCTTGTGATACCTATGGAGGTGGGTCTGTCTTTTGAGCCTTGCCTAAAAAAGGCACTATGGGGGTAGCAAGAGCCTTTGCCAATATCTGAAAGCCCAGGGGTGACAGGTGCAAGCCGTCCCTAGCGAAGCATCGTGGCTTGTCGAGCATATCATCCCAAGCTGACAGGCATTGGATCCCCTTTGAATGACACCAGTACTTAAGCCAATTGTTGAAATTGAGCATCTTATCTTCACATTGTGGCATCATTCTTGGTGAGGGTAAGATGCTACTCAAGGTCAGGGTCATACCGGCCTGGGCTACATGCTCAGAGAGCTCCTTTATGTCTCTTTTCATGTAGTCCAGGGAGGTACCTCTCAGGTCATTCACACCAGCATGGACAATGACTGAGTCATATTTGTACTTGCCTTGGAGTGACCTGAGTGCTTGTGTTATGTGGCGGATCCTAGCACCTGACAGGCTGCTCACCGTGACCCTCTCCTTGTTCAGCCTGGTGAGCGGGACGTCAGTGTGCCTGACGATAGTCACCTATTACAAGTGTATCAGGTGTGTTGTTTAGTCTTAAGGGCTGTGACTGTTCGGCATACTGGCTTTGTGAGATATGTGTTGCACGTGTTTTGTTTTGGGGCAGCGGTTGCTTGGGTGTCTGCTTTGGAGGTCTCTGCTGCTTAGGCAGATCTTTATTTAGAACCTCCGAGTATGTTTTTGTGTGATTATGTGTTTGGTTTGCTGTCGTGGTAGGTCTATGTGAGACTGGAATTGTAGTGAGTGTGGTTTCCTTCTCCTCCTGACTGGTTATGCCAGTACTGAGTTGAGAGAGCTTAGCCTCCAGTTTGGCTATATGGTTGCATCTCTCACATGTGTTGGAATTTGTTGGGAGGAGGAGAGGGTTGTCTGTGTACATGAGGCAGTTGTAACATTGCCTCAAGATTCCCAGATTCACCAGCTGGACCGGAGAGGAGATTGACAACTGACATTTGGACATGCTAGAATAATATTGGGAATTCCTTAATTGAAAACCAGGGCCAGTGGTGAGTGAGGGTGTAGTGCTTTTAATTTTTAGTGCTAACTTATATAATTGCTTTAGTGAGCAAGTGCCAGGTAACTTAAGTGCAATGTGTTACAGGTAACTTAAATGCAAAAACGACAAACAGTAACTTTCTTTCAATTGAAACAAGGAAATAAGTACAGTAAGCAATGCAGATATCACTAGTGATCCACAGAAGCGCTGAGAAGCTGTGTATTAGGTGGAATTAGCGTTCCAGGGAAATAACAAGCAAACAAACAACAAGCATATAAACAAAGCTAGATTCAGCAGGCCTGGATCTAGTCTATGCTACAGCAAACAAGGTGTACCAATTTCAGTAAGATACAGTTCAAATATTCAGGCACTATAAACCTTTAACCAGAAATTCCCAGCTCAGAAGGGCAGAGTCCAGCCTCTTCTCCCACAAGAGTGCAGACCACAAACCTTCTTAATGTAAAATAACTGGCCTGAAGCCCAAGTGCTTAAACCAGAACTAATACACTTTAAGAATAACAGACACTGGGCTCTCAATCAGCAGTTCCCAACTTAGAAGGATGAAAGCTACCTGTCCTGCCACCACAGTGCATGCCACAAACCTTCCTGATGTAAAACAACTGGTCTGAAGCCCAAGTGCTTAATCCGAAAGACTTAGAATGGTAGCTACACTTTAATCAAGTTATTACCAAGCAGTAATAAATACAATTGAATACTTTAGAGAATGCCTGGATTAGTGCTCAAGTTACACAAACATAGCTAGATCCAGCAGGTCCGAATCCAGTGTATGCCACAGCAAACAAGGCGCACCAACTTCAGTAAGAAGCAGTTCAGATATGCATGCACTATAAGCCTTCAACCAGAAATTCCCAGCTCAGAAGGGCAGAGTCCAGCCTCTCCTCCCACAAGAGTGCAGGCCACGAACCCTCTTAATGTAAAATAACTTGCCTGAAAGGCCAAGTGCTTAAACCAGAATTAATACACTTTTAGAATAACAGACACTGAGCCCTCAATCAGCAGTTCCCAACCTAGAAGGATGTAAGCTACCAGTTCTGCCACTACAGTGCAGACCACAAACCCTCTCAGTGCAAAACAACTGGTCCGAAGCCCAAGTGTTTAAACCAAAAGGCTTAGAATGAGTTACACCAAGCAGTAATAAATACAATTGAGTACTTTTAAGATGATGCAAAAGTAAAAAAAGTAGGTAGAAACACAAGTACAGTAAAAGCAGATGAAATTTTTTTTTTTTTTCTGAACAAGTGCTGAGATCAAAGAAACAGATTTGAGTGCTGAAACTAGAAAACTGGCTAGTTATAAGAAAAAAAAAACTAAGCTAGAAGGCTTCCCTCCAACACAGAAGGGCTTGGGGCTCAGAAGCCTACAAATAGTCTATACCACTTAACAGGAAAGGCAGGAAACAAGCTTACATTTTTTTCTGTTTCCCAGATGCTCTCTTTGTACACAGTAGGAGTGCCTGAAATCAGAATATGATCTCACTGCACTCAGTTGAGTGAGCAAATGAGATGGGCCCAGAAGAAGTATCCCAACAACAATTTACAAGAGGCGGGCAGTTGCAAGGCCAATAAGATTAACACCAAATCAAAAGCGGGACGGTGGGTGGGACTAACTGAAGAGCAGAGTGAAAACTTCCAGTTCAGTTAATATTCCTTCCACACAGTTAAAATCAATTTAAATACTGTATTTTTTGAAAAAAAAAGAGCAGATAAAGGTACTTAAATTCTCTTATACGTCCAGTTGAATATAGCAAGTTCTTAGCCGGCCAAAGCTGAGGTTTTAAGCAGAAAATATTTCACGCTGTACCACTTAAGTAGGCAAAGACAGGAAATCAAAGAATGTGACTACCCCCACACCTGTAATTACTAGCAAATAACAAAATTCAGCAAACACTGACCAACTTCCAGTTCAGCTAATATTCCTTCCACACAGTTAAAATCAATTTAAATACTGTATTTTTTTGAAAAAAAAAGAGCAGATAAAGGTACTTAAATTCTCTTATACGTCCAGTTGAATATAGCAAGTTCTTAGCCGGCCAAAGCTGAGGTTTTTAAGCAGAAAATATTTCACACTGTACCACTTAAATAGGCAAGGACAGGAAATCAAAGAATGTGACTACCCCCACATCTGTAATTACTAGCAAATAATATCCCCTTTCAGCCCCAGTCCACGAAATCCTGGAGTTCCTAGCAGAACTTTTTCATTCTGGGTCTGCTTCTGCTACTGTCAGGGTTCACTTGGCGGCCATTTCAAACTTCCATGTTGGTTTCTGTAATGCAAACATCATGTCTCATAAGCTATGTAAAGCTTTCCTAAGAGGGACTACTCTCCTTAGACCCCCAGTGAGAGATCCCTCTCCTCCTTGGGACCTAAATTTGGTACTAACATCCTTAATTTTGCCCCCTTTTGAACCTGCAGCGTCCTGCTCCATTAAGTTTCTATCTTGGAAAACTCTCTGGTAGCTATTACTTCAGCCAGACGCATCTCTGAACTTCAGGCACTATGTGTCCGTCCTCCATACTTAGTTTTTCATAAGGACAGGGTTGCTCTGAAGACTAATCCCTCTTTCCTTTCGAAAGTCTGCTCAGAAAATAATTTAAACCAATCTATAGACCTATCTGTGTTTTTTCCCAACCACACCAACAAGGCAGAATACAAATTGCATCAATTAGATGTTCATAGACAACTGCGTTTTTACCGGCATAGGACAAAGGACATAAGGAAGTCAGACCAACTATTCCTTTCCTATGCTCTGGGCAAACAAGGTCTCCCAGTTTCCAAAGTGACCTTATCCAGGTGGTTGTCTCACTGTATTACTTTCATTTATCAATTGAGAAACAGAGTTGCCTATCAAACCAGAAGGTCATTCTACTAGGGCTTTGGCCACCTCTATTGCCTTCCAATCTAGGTTACCCATGGATTCTATCTGTGCAGCTGCTACGTGGGCAAATCCTCATACCTTTATTTCTCATTACAAGCTAGATACGGTCTCCAGGAGGAGAGCTGACTTTGGTTCCACTGTTCTGAAGAGTCTGTTCCAATGAGCCGCCCAGGATTGTAGGTGCTAGGGACGCTGTCCCAACCAGCAAGAACGAAGGCGAGATAGACAACATAAAGAATTTATGTAACTACCATAACGTTCCATGTTAGTTGTCTTCATCTCGCCTTCTTTCTTGCGTCCCACCCTCTGTCCCCCTGTCCTACTGGATCGAGAGGAGTTTTTGGTTTCACTGGCTAAGTGTTCTCTGGTTTGTTTCTGCGACTGACTTAGAGAGTATGACAGGTATGTTTGTTTGGACAGGTTGATTCTCTGGCTATGTCTGGGGTTAGCAATTACAAACGAGATCTGGGTAGCTAGCGCTAGGCATCATGAGATAAGGGGTAGTCTCGAGCCAGTAAACAGCTCTCAAGCTATAGAAGATGGCTGAGTCGGAGCCGAGGATTGGCTCCGATCCCAACCAGCAAGAAAGAAGGCGAGATGAAGACAACTAACATGGAACGTTATATACCCTTTTCTTATGATGGACAGTTGTTGCTCTTCTTGTGATTTCTAGGTGGGCAAACAAGATCTGTGGAAGTCAAGGAACTGCATTATGGCTAGGGAAGGAAGCCCACAAGCTTTGCTGAAGTCCTCGAGCTTTTGTAAAAGCCAAGACTGATCCAGCCCATCAGTGCAAACAAAGGTTGAGATGGACAACACACATGGAACGTTATGGTAAGAACATACAATTTCTTTTTTAAGCAGTCAGGGCCTTCCCTTGCCACTGTATGATGGTTTCCCCCTCTCCTGCAAACACAACAGGTGCATACACAAATGAATACTCTCTTTCTATGACTTCTGAACCAGTTATATTAAGCAGAATAAATGCTATCGTATGTGCATCTTTATCAGAGAATGCTGCTTTTATGAAAATATCGTACTCTTGCTCAAACACTCTTCAATTCTCTGCAATATTATTATCAAATACAAGTGGAGCTAGTCTGCGAAAGCCTTCTGCCATGCCAACAAATTATGCTTAAACATACTGCAAATAGGGCCCTTGTAATTATATATGAACAGGCACACACACCAGGTACTTGTAAGAACATTCAAATGCACAGTATAGTCTTCGAAATAATGTAGAAGTATGCTTTGAAATAGTTGTATTTTGCAAAATAACTGTATTGTAATAGTGCACAAACCTGCAAACACTCTGTATACTTTGGATATCTCAAATAGCTTTAATTAATGCAAAAAAGTAGCACATAGTGAAAAGATGCAGTTGTTTTCCTTATTTTATACATTTTATGTGATTTGGACATTATTTCAAACATTTTCATAACTATTTCGAATATTTTTATCAATATGTTTCAGTTTCGGACATTTTGTTTGACTATAAATTCATTTTGAGTGTTCTGAGTGCTTTGTTTTATATTTTTCGAGTAAGAAATAATTTAAGGAAGTGTTAGTACCTGGAATTCATTTCTGACCCGTTTTGCGAGTTGTACGTGCAGCAGAGATGATCCATTCCTTTATATTCCTCCAACATTAACTGAGTGCCTCTTGGTCTTGATTCTGGATCCCATTCTGTCACCGTGTCGCTCGTCCTGTAAATTCATGGAGAGTCTCTTCCTAAGGAGAGGGTACCCAGCTGATCTAATTTTGTACCTGGTTTGTGAAGTCCATAATAAGCGGGTGTCAGGTTTCTATGTTCCTATATTAAGTTCTCCCAATACCAGCAAGAATAAGTACAGCTGTTAATGCTAGTAAGGCAATCCATCCTTATAGCCTCATTCTTACATACAATGTGGATGTAAAGGATATTATTTCTATTATTTATAAAAATTGGAGTTATCTTATGCAAGATGGGCTGTGTAGGGCGACTGCAAGGGAATTCCCCAAAATAACATTCAGAAGGGGTAAAAACCTAAAGTCCCAGTATGAGCCTACATTGACAAGATCTGGCATGTATAAATTTAACATGTGCCGGTACTGTAAGTTTATTATGGTGGGCTCAACTTTTGTCATCAGAGAGTTTAGATACACTATTCAAGGTAGATTCACCTGTACTAGTTCAGGAGTTGTTTATTTAGCCCGGTGTTCCCATTGCCCAGTTTTCTACATTGTTAAGACCGATAGAAAACTAAATGAGCGTATCTATGAACATACATACGCAATTAGAAAAGGTAAGGTAGAAAATGAATTGGCAAAACACGTAAAGGAAAATCCTTCCCACCTTTTCTCATTTACTATCTTTGATCATGTCAGATCGGATGGCAGGGGTGCCGTTGATTCTCTCATTTTAGAGGGAAGAGAGCTGCTCTGGCAACTAAGATTGGATGCCTGCCACTACCCGGGTATCAATGATAGGTTGTCTATTTCTTGCATATTGAGATTAAGGAGCCTCATAAGATAGGGCGTAGCATTATTTATTCTATTTCATTTTATTGTTGTTTTCATTCGAATTTTATCAGTACTAGGGATCATATATCCATTATATAATAGAACACTATTAGATTTAACTAGTGGGACATCAAAGACTCGCGTTTTGCGATTTTTACAATGATTTTTAATCATTTAAGCAGAAGTAAGATGCATTGTTTTAGTACAAAGGAATCGTTTTTTTCACATGATTTTTTTATACAGTGGTATTTCATCATTTTTTTTTAAATATTTCTAGCGTTCTAATATGTTGTTAATTTGTTCTATTGCCTTAACAACATGAAAGGGTATTTAAATGAGTGGTGTTTTAAGTGACGTTGTTTCCGTTTTACGCTTTCAATGTTTCTGAGGAAGTTGGTGAATTTTTAAACTGATGAAAATCTCACAAGGAAGCTTAAGTTCATTAATAAAGTCTGTTATTCAAGTGTTACTGGCCTTTTTACTGTATGTTTTTGAGGAGCAAAGGAGTGTAGTTTCCTTACTTTGTTACAGAGACCGTGTCGCTCGTCCTATGTTATGATTCAAGACGAACAGGCAGGGTAGTTCGTGTATATGCTTTATCATATGGAAACACATCAGGATGGATAGCAGCAACATAAAATATAAACAATCTGATTGACTGACCATTGCATACATGCATGCTTACATCTCAACAGCTCTGTACAAAATGGCAGTCTGGCTCATACGTGCTCAGTAGTTATACACATGTTCAAGCTCATGGAACACTTCTTAAAGTTATACATACATGCTGATATGCAACTACCACTTCTGGAGTCCTGATCTTATCAGTTCTGTACAAAGGTCTTAATTAAAATTGCCTGTTGATTGACCAGCCTACGAACGACCTGAAGCATGAAAATCTGCAGCAAAAAATGTACTTGCTCTCAAGCTTGAATACTTACTCATTTGTTTAAGTTACCTCCTGCAGTTCTTATTTACACTCACTCACACACACACACACACACACACACACACACACACACACACACACACACACACACACACACAAATGTGGCAGATGTTCTTCATTGCTGCTGTAGCTTAGCTGCAGTAACCTAAGCTACATTGGTTATATCCCACATAGGCTGCAACAGCTGGCTAGCTTCCAAAGCTTCAGAGTACCTTCCAGGCGCCTAAACTGTCAGTCAGCTTAAGCTGAGCTGACTAAAAAGACAGGTTTGGACGCCATGCTCTTCAGAGGTTTATGCCAACCAAGAGTACATTCCTCTGAGGCTTTCGAGGATCAACTGTCAGTTTATGCTTTTCCTTTGCTGGGCAGGTAAGTTCCCTTTGGGGAACAAAACATCCATTTTAAAACTTATTTGTTTATAAATACTTTCATGTTTAAGAAATATATTTTAAGCTGGAGTTTGTGTTTCAAGTATCTGTCACAAGACTGTATTGTACTTTTAAATGAGAGCACAATTTTTTGCTGTCAGTTTAAAAGTTGTGTAAAGTAATTAAAAATTAGTTTTTTTCCTGTGGAGTAATTATGTTTAAAGTGCCTTTTTACTTTGTTTTTATGTGGAGAAAAGTGACTTTAAATTTTTACTGGCTTTTGCTACTTTTGTCCCCCAGGAAAGAGGCACCATCTTGACCATCAAACAAACTAGTGGTCCCATGGTATGTCCTTCTTCCAGCCACAAAAAGAAAAAAAGTTAAGCTAACAGCCATTGCTACCACAGACTCTTCCGTGGCCATTGTTTGTTCTGAAGAGCACTTATCTTTTACCCCGCATCCCCCTGATGTAGCACCTACAGCCACTGTGGACTGGGGGTAAGCCATATCCTTTGCGGCTGTTTGGGGTCCCCTCAGTGGGCAAGAGAGAGCCACTCATGTTGGTTCTGGAAGAGGGAACAGGGAAGTCACTTTGATAATAACCAGACTTTGCTAACACATGCCAGTCAAGGATCTGTCATCCTGCACCTGCCTACCAGAGTATGACTGGGATTATGGTGCAAAGATCTTTTATTTGTCACAGTGATGAGAAGAACGTTTTTCAGAATATTGAATTGATAGGCTCATATGTTAGTTTATTCTGATTAATTGTGAAAATATGAGGAATATTTTGTCAGGATGTTTTGCCCTTTCTTAAAGCTGCTTCTGCCCTTAATAACACTGTTGGCCCAATGTTTCCTGTCAAAAGGAAATGGAAAACTAAACCTGTATCTGCTATTCCTCAAATTTCCGTAGATGGGAATAGTTTACTGTGTCTGAATCAGGGTTTAATTCATGCTGTTGATCCTTCTTGTAAGGTGCTTTCTGGTAAAAGAAACAGGGATACCTATTTTTCTGAAGAGATTCAAGATTCTGACTCTGGACTGGAAAATAAAGGGACAGATAATTTTTTTTTTCTCTTCAGATTTCTGATTCAGACTCTGAGGCCTCAGAGTTTCTGACTCTCCCTGTGAGGTTTCTCTTTCTCTGAGACTATGTCCAGAATGTGCCCTGATTTTCAGCTTGAAAACACTGAGGTTTCTCAGTCTGTCAGAAAATACTATGAGCTGTTACATAAGGAACTCCAGAACCTTCACCCATTTCTCCAGACAACTTCGGAGGATGTGTGTACAACGGCTTGCAGTTTTCCCAGTAGACAGCTGCTCTTAAAAAGTACATAGAATCAATAAAGTTCTTTAGTCTTAAGTTTTTATACACAATCCTGAAACCTGACCCAGCAGCTATACCTTTAGTTAAGCCTACTGCTGCCAAACATTTATTCAATCCCAGTCCTACGTTTCTCCATAAGGATGGGAAGATTATTGATAAGTATGGGGAAAAAGTGGATGCTTCTGCAACTTTTTCAGAATTTTGAATTGATAGGCTTGTATGTTAATGTTTATTTTGACTAATTGTGAAAGTATGAGGAATGTTTTGTCTGCAGTTTCTTCTTCTGAGGAAAAATCTGCTTTAATAATTTAGTTTCTTCAATTGTACAAGTCACTGTTCATTGTTTACAGTGCTTGTTCGACTCCATTGATACTTCTTCCAGGGCTATGGCCTCTGGTACTGTTTTGAGGATTGCCTGGCAATGATGTTCATCGTGTTACACTGCTGCAGTCATTACACTTGGGTTATCCTGCCGTCAGGCGGTCCCGCAGTCAGCCCGAATTCCAAAGTCTTGGTCCGGCGTCGGTTGCTGTCGCTTCTTCCCTGACGTCAGTGCGCCAGGGGTATATAAGATGCATCCGACGCCATTTTCTTCAGTCTTTCTTGCCACACGGTGACCGAAGCAGAAGCATTTTGCAAGTGCCGGTTGGCCAACTCCTGAGATTTTCGAAGTCGAATTTCAGATCCGAAGTCTTCAATAAAGCTAAGTACCCCGTTGGGGAAACTTTTTTCTTGCCTCAGACCGATGTTAGAAAAAGTTAATAATTGTATTTCTTGTGGGAAGCAAATACCTCATAAGGATTTCCACTCTTACTGTATTCCATGCCTAGGCCCTGATCACAACGTCACTAGTTGTCGGTTTTGTGCTAGATTTAACAAACTCACTATAAAAGATGTTTTGATTTTGCTTTTGCTTTGCACTACTTTGGCCGAAGGTTCAATTATACGATGCCGTCGGATCAGCCAACGACCTCAATACTAAAGAAACGCAAAGACAAGGATAAAGACAGGCATCCGAATTCCAAAACTGATGACGAAACCTCTTCTAGGCCAGTCGCCGGTTCGCCGGTTCTCAGTGAGGTGCTTTCGCAGCCCCCGACACCTGCTACCTCAGAGCCACAGGCCGCTTCTGACTCCCACATGGAGACATCTAGGCCTCTGGAAACTCAAAGTATTGGGCCTACGGAAACTAATCCCTCAGATGGGTCCGGAGCTGCTGAGCAGGCATCGGCTTCTGAGGGTGTTTTCAGACCTTCACAACTCACCATTAAAACAACAGCCAAGATAAAGGTACCATTAAAGACAAAGAAACAAGTACAGCATTCACCTGGGCAGTCCTCCATGCCTAAGAAACAGATGCTTAAAATGGCCGAAGACCTCATTAAAGTAATCGGGTTCCCATCCCCCTCCTGAGAAAAGGCCTAGGCATGATACAGACTATGACTCCTCTGATCAGGTTTCCATTTCCTCTGATTCCTCTTTAGACCAGGGATACTCTCAACCCCCCTATGAGGACTCTGATGCTGAAGAATCTATCCCTTCAGCCTGTCCTCCTGAGGATTATTCCTTTGGGGAAACTTTACATACCATGAGGGAGCATTTCCATTGGGAAAGCCAGGATTACTCAGAATCCAAGAAAAGGCTCAGGGATTTCCTCTTATTGCCTCAACACAGGCCCCTGGCTATTCTGCCTGTGCTAGATATTGTGGATGATGTGTTCTCTGAATCCAGTTTATCTCCTGACTCTTTGTCCCCTGCTTCAGCCAAGCCAGATAGGTATTATAGAGTCCCCGACTCTCTCAAGTTTCTTTACAAAAACCTTTCTGCTGATCCAGAAACTATTTCCCAGGGTCCAAAAGGGGTTAAGGCTTCCATTGCAAAAAATCCAGTACCCTCTGACAGAGATTCCAGAGCTTTGGATAGATGGGGGAAGAAAGTATACACTTCTGCAACTTTAGCAGTAAGAGCTTTAAATTGCCAGTTTCACATGCCTAAGTACCAACAATATTTAATGGCTCAGTTAAAACAGAAAATGCTCGCAGGCACAGAAGCTCCTGATTGTAAAGAAATGCAGGATTTATTGCATGCAGTTGAACAGGTGGGAAAACATACTCTGCAATGTGGTTTTGATTTTTTAGAGGCCTCTTGTAGAGCTGCAGTTACAGGTTCTGTAATTTGAAGGCATGCTTAGTTAAAAGAACAAAGTTTACCTGATCATGTTAAGGCAAAATTATTGGATGCTCCTTTACAACATGATACTTTGTTTAGTGTTAAGGCAGAAGAGGTGTTAAAGAAAATGGAGGATAAAGCTAAATGTATGCAAACAGTCAAGGATTTCTTACAGGTACAGCCACCTCGGTTTAGCAGAAATTGGCCAACAAAGAATTGGTCCTTTCCAGTGTCAGACAGGCCACAGAGAGGCAGATACAGATGCCCAAGAGGCAGATCTCAACCCCAAGGCTCAAACAGACAATGACAGTGGGGTACCTCTACCCCAAAAGGTGGTGAGGACAAGTCTCAACCTTACAGGAGACAGTCACAATGACTTTCCCCTTTGTACGCCAAGCACGTCCGTTTTGGAAGCCCCACTTAGGGGGAAAACTAGCACTTTTTTCTCAAAACTGGCAAACCGTCGCCCAAGACAAATGGGTCTTGAATATTGTGTCTCAAGGTTACAGATTCCACTTTCATACTTTACCAAGGCTAAAAGGAATGCCAGACCTGCCACAAAATCAATGGGCAGAGGCACATAAACAAATTTCAGCCCTCATGGACATGAGAGCTATTCAAAAAGTACCACAACAGGAACAAGGACAAGGATTTTACTCAAGAAAGGAAAAGGCCTGGAGGCCCATACTAGACCTTTCAATTCTGAATACTTACTTGGATATTCCGAAATTCGAAATGTTGACATTACAGCAGCTTCTACTCATGCTGGGCAAGAAGGCTTGGCTTGTTACTCTGGACCTCAAAGAGGCATACCTGCCTGTCCTTATCAGACAAAATTGCAGAAGATACCTCAGATTCAAAGCTGGTACAATGCACTACCAATTCTGTGCACTGCCCTTTGGCTTATCTACTGCGCCCAGGGTCTTCACAAAGTGCCTGGCATCAGTAATTGCATTTTGCAGACAGAAAGGAATTCAAATATATCCATATCTGGACGACTGCCTCATTCAAGCAGAGACAAAGGACATTCTTCTACAACATCTGGCATTTGTAAAAAGTTGCTAATTTCTCTAGGGTACACAGTAAACGAAAATAAGTCAAAACTAGTGCCCTCGCAACAGATTATATTCCTGGGTGCCAGCTTAAATACAACGGCCCAGATGGCTTACCTCACGCCAGACAAACAACTTCAACTAACTCAATATTTTCAATCGCTGGCAAGAACGTCCCATCTCCCTGCAAGAAAAATTCTGCAGGCCCTGGGATTCATGGCATCCTGCATACTACTAATACCATATGCCAGACTGCATATGAGGAAATTACAATGGTACCTAAAAAGTGTTTGGACTCAACACTCTCACAGTTTAGAAGCAGTCATACCAATGATTTCCTGCCTACAACAGGAGTTTCGATGGTGGGCACAGGCATGTCACCTAAACAAGGGTCAGCCTTTCACCCAACCCACAGCCAGGCAAACTCTAACAACAGATGCTTCAGATTACGCCTGGGGAGCACACATGGCAGGAAAATGCATTCAGGGCAAGTGGACCACAGACCAGATGCATCTTCACATCAATCAAAAAAAGATGTTGGCTGTTCAAAATGCCCTAACAGCCTTCATGGACCTTCTACATCCAGGACAATTACTACTAAAGACAGACAACACCACAGTAATGTGGTACATAAACAAGCAAGGGGGCACGGATTCTTATCCCCTATGCAGGCAAGCCATGACCTTGTGGAACACAGCTCTAACATATCAAGTTCACCTACAAGCACAATTCCTGCCAGGAAAGAAAAATACTCTGGCAGACGATCTAAGCAGAAATATCATGGACCCTCACGAATGGAAATTGAATCCACATATCTTCAGCATGGTAATGCAAAAGTGGGGATGCCCAGGCATAGATCTTTTTGCATCCCCACTGAATTGCCAACTACAAAAATTCTGCACAAGGACTTATCACAAACAAGCATGGAAAGTGGATGCTGTTCTGTTCAGCTGGAAAAACCTAAAAGTTTATGCCTTCCCGCCACTGCCTCTCATTTCGAAGGTACTCCTAAAAGCCAGACAAGAAAAACTACAGATGATCCTGATTGCCCCAGACAAGCCACTCCAGCACTGGTACCTTATCTTAAGGAACTTGGCTCAAGGCCCACCATGGATTTTGCCTCAAATTCCACACCTTCTCACTCAACAAAACAATTAGATCCTGCACAGTCAGCTCAAAACCCTAAACCTGGCTGCATGGCAGATACATTAGTCAAACAGACAACACCTCTCTCTAAAGCTGTTATGGATGTCATTCTGGAGGCCAGGAGGCCTAGCACCAGGAAAGCTTACTCAGAAAAATGGAAGAAATTCTGCGCCTGGAACCAGGCTCAAAGCCTTGACCCTCTTGTTCCAAACATTCCTCAGATTTTACAATACTTAACTGAGATGCTGGACAGAAGCCTATCCTTCTCATCAATTAAGATCCGCGCCTCTGCCATTTCAGCACATTACAACACGGATCCTCCTTTATTCTCTTATCCCTTGCTAAAGCAGTACCTCAGAGGGGATAAAAACATAAGACTGCCCCGGAGAGCACCAACACCAACTTGGGACCTCAATTTCATTTTGGAAAAACTGACCCTACCACCTTTTGAGCCAGCCAATACAGCCGATCTAAAGTTTTTATCATGGAAAACAGCTCTGCTCCTGGCAGTAACTTCAGCACGAAGAGTCTCAGAGCTACAGGCATTAATGGCAGTGGAACATTTTATAATTTTTCATCAGGACAGGGTATCTTTAAGAACAAACCCTACCTTTATGCCAAAGGTGGTATCTAGTGTGGCTCTTAACCAAACCATCCATTTGCCAACTTTTTATCCAAACCCCCAGAATAAAGGGGAGAAACTTCTGCATTCTTTGGGCATACACAGGCAGCTACGCTTCTACTCGGACAAAACAAAGGCTTTCAGGAAAACTGAGCAACTGTTTGTAGCATATGCTGCAGGATCACAGGGCAAGGCTGTCTCACAGCAGACTATATCCAAATGGATAGAGCACTGTATTCAGTACTGCTACACACAGCATGGAAAATCAGTCCCAAATAACATTAGGCCACATTCCACCAGGGCAACAGCCTTTCTCAGAGGAGTACCTACCAAGGAAATTTTGGAGGCGGCAACTTGGAGTTCAGTGCACACCTTTACCAAGCATTGCCACCTGCCTCTTTACTCTAAATCCAGAGCAGGATTTGCCACTGCAGTTCTGCAGGGCCTCATAGCCAATCCTAACTCTTTATAGACCAGCGACCCAACCTCAGCTTTGGGATTCTACCCAAGTGTAATGACTGCAGCAGTGTAACACGATGAACATAGTACAGTTTTGTACCGACCATAAATGTAGATGTTCGAGTGTTCACACTGCTGCAGTCCAGGTTACCCTCCCTCCATCCCCTCTGAACTAGCTGGGCTTATCTATACCTTTCTATCCTATACAACCTTTGGGGTGTATTTGCTGGTAACTTAAGGTATTGTTTTTATTGTATATTTTTGATTAGCAATATGTATTACCTACCTACTTCAGGGCACCTGACATCTGGGGCAAGAAAAACTGAAGAAAATGGCGTCGGATGCATCTTGTATACCCCTGGCGCACTGACATCAGGGAAGAAGCGACAGCAACCGACGCCAGACCAAGACTTTGGAATTAGGGCCGATTGCGGGACCGTCTGACGGCAGGATAACCCAAGTGTAATGACTACAGCAGTGTGAACACTCGAACATCTACATTTATGGTAGGTACAAAACTGTACTTTCTCAGGTATAAAAATGAGATTTTAAATTCTCCTTTGGATAGAGATGTAGTTTTTGGTTCCTCTGCTGCAGAGGTGATCAAAAATGTGATGAAAGAGGTGAATTGATGTAGGGAATCTTTAAGAATTTTCAGCCCTCATTTTCCAAATTTTCTAAGGAATTCTGTAACCCCTTATCCAACAATTTTGGCAAAAAAATCCAAAATAAATTTTCAACAAAATACAGCTAAACAGATGTTTTAAGAACAAATGGCAAGGGGGTTTCCACAATGATTTCAGGACCCCCCAAAACCAAGAATAGTTCAGCAAGTCAGAATAATTATTCAAGGGACCCCCCCCACACACACACACACACACACACCCACACTGGCAGCACTGTTTCCCTTCCAGAAAGTCAGAATTTCCACTATTCTCTTTAGCAACAGATAGCTTTAGACCAGTGGATTCTGAAGATCATTCATCAAGGTTACAGATGGCAGTGGGAGGAAAGTTCTTCTTTCCAAGGGTTAATTCCTCATCCAACAGACCAAGTTTTTATTTCCACCTTTCCTTCATCACGTGCTGTCCTAGGAAGTGATAGAATCCATCCCCCTTTCCCATGTTGGGAAATGTTTTTATTCAAGGATGTTTTTAGTGCCAAAGAATGAAAATGCTTGGAGACCAGTTCTGGATCTTTCTTTCATAAACCTGTTTGTGATAGTGCCCAAGTTCAAAATTGTTACTTCACAATCTGTAACCTCGTCTTTCTCGTTCAAGTTTTCCAGTATCACTAAATGTAAAAGATGCTCATCATCACACCCTTATTCATCCAGACTTCAGGCATTTCTTAAGGTTTTGAGTGTCTGGATCACAGGTATCTGCTTTACCCTTTGGATTATCCACTGAACCAAAACTGTTCATGAAGTATCTATTTCCAGCTGTAGCTCACTACAGGCTACAGGGTATCCACATTTTTTTTCATATTTAGACAACTTGCTTATCTTTGTAAACTCTTTTCCAAAGTGTCCAGAATCTCTCACTTGGATGAGAGACCTCTTACACAAGCTGGGATTCCAAGAGAACATTCACAAGTCTTTTTTGACTCCTCCACACAGGATTGTGTCCTTGGGACGTCAGTTAAACACCTCAGTTCAAAGGGAATTTCTTCCTCGGGGAAAAATAGATCTATAGCAAAGATCTATTTCTAAGGTTTTCCATTTAGACTTTGGTCACTGTGAGTGAATAGCTCAAGATCTGGGTCTCATGGCCACTATGGTTCTCGTGATATTCCTGGCAAGACTCCATATGAGAAGGATGATATTCCTGGCAAGACTCCACATGAGAAGGATACAATGGTATCTGAAGTCTCTTTGGTCTCAGCACCAACATCCTTTGTCTTTTCAAATCCCAGTGGAGGGGATGTAAGAATAGAAATCACTTGGTGGAGATAGCCATATCCTTAAATCCAAGTCTGTTCTCTCTCCCTTTCTGTTCCAAAGCAGTCAGCCCCCAAAACCCCTTTGATTTTGCCCATGGAGCAGTTTCTGGAGGTTTAAAAGTGCAAGGTGTGTGGGACACAAAGGACAGATGCAAGTACATAGATATGAAAGAGATGTATGCCTATTTAAGGCACTCAACTCTGTGAATTACCTTTGGTCCCTGGGACCTCTTCAGGTTGTTACAGATATTACCACAATCATGTGGTGTATCAGCAAAGAAGGTAGAACCAAGTCCTACCCACTTTGCAGAATAGCCACATTAGCTTGGGATATATCTTCATAGCACAATTTCACTCCAATTGCGTACTGCATTCTGTCAGAGCAAAATTGTGCATCAGGCAAGTTATGCAGTGCAAAGGCAGAGCCTTATAAATAGAAACTAGGTTAGATTAGTGAGTCTTCCAAGATTTGTTCCATCTGTGGGGAGTTCCTTAAGTAGACTTATTTGCCTCTTGTCTTAACAATCAACTGGCAAGGTTCTGCTCCAGGATTCCTTGCAAGAAGGCCTGGAAGACAGATTCCTTTTTGTTTCCTTAGACAGGAATATCCCTATATTCTCTTCTACTCTCTCCACTAATATCCAGGGTATTTCTGAAGATCCAAACGAAATCCTCCAAGATCATTGTGGTGACTCCCTTCTGACCCAGGGAAAAGTAGATGAACGTTGGCAGCAAAATTGCGCATATGCGCCTTCCATCAGAAAACATGTCAGAAAAGTGACCACTGTGGGAAATAGTAGGTTTCGGTTGGATTCGTAAATTTACATACCTACAGTACCAGCAGAAGTCAAGAGCGGCGTTGGCGGATGCAGATGCGGCGGATGTGCTAGATCAGTGCCTATTATAGTTTTAATAAGCCAGAAAACTGTGTTTGTTGAGTGTTGATGAATAAAATACCGGGTATAACTCCAACCTTGTGTATCCCTTGCCCGCTGGGGACAAAAGGTGCTGCAAAGGGTTGAAGCCTAGGGTTGAAAGCGACGCACTATTTAAACTCGGTTTCAAAAGCACTCTTTTGGAGAGGAGTTGTTTGCCAGGATGAAGGCGCTTAGTCTGCCTCAGAGTCTTCAGAGTTACGGCCAGTGCCTTGAGTGGACTCTGCCCAGGCTGAAGGGAAAGGCGGTGGTAACTTCTATTCCTCTCTTCTGGAGTAGTTAGTCCTCGACTTCCAGTTCCAACTTCCAGGTAGGAGGTAGGCCAATGGCGGCGAGCTCTTCTGGGCCTTCTCCTAAAGGTTCAGTTTCTGTGCCTAGAATATGCTTAAAAAGGGCAGAAGATTTGATTACTATGATTAGAGGTTCTATGCCCCTCGATAAGAGGCTTCAAAGGCTTCCCTGAGGAGAAGTTTTGAACAGTCAGAGCTAGTGTCTGCCTCTTTGGAAGATTTTGTCTGTATCTTCCCTTATTCTTCTTCTGATGTGTGGATCCTTCTCATTTGTGGACCTCCTCCATGAGATTTCTGAACAGTTTAAATGGCAGAGCATTCTTCTGCGACTGAGATAAATGGGGCCTCCTTACTCTGATGATTCCAGGAAAGGCTTAGGGAATACAGTTTTACCCCAGCATAGGGGAACATTATATACCTCCCTGTGAATGGTGGTCCTTGGAAGATTTTCCCCTGTTGTTCCCTGAATCTGATTCTTGCCTCCTATGCCATTTAAAATACATGCCTCCTATACCTCCTGGTGGGACAATGGTATCTTTTAGGGTGGAGTCCTAGTCTCAGACCTTTTTACCTGTTTTAGGCTGTTCCCAAAAAGGGTGTTGTCAGGGCTGAGCTTGGAACCCTGTTAAAGAGATAAAGCTTTCCACTTGTTTCTTAAGTGATAGCTGAAAGCCTCATAGCCATAAGGAGAAATAGATTGTATACTTCTTCCCTTAAAATAGTTCACATTAATAGTGTTCAAAATTTCCGAATTTCTCAATTGAGTTGCTGGATGTGTGCTTTATGCGGAAGGTATTGGGAGTAAGGTGTCTGCAATTTGAGGTTTGATGCTGTACATGCCTGTAAGGGGATGTTGCAATGTGGTTTTGATGCTCGCGGGCATGCCTGAGTGTTCTTGCCCAGGGATGGATTCTGGTCAGCCGCTTTTCTATAGGCCATTGAGGGACAAGAATTTGCTTTAGTCCTTTTCAGGGATGTGTAGGATTTAGTCTTTGTGTCTGATGTGTTAAAAGGTTGTTTGGATAAAAAAGTTTTTTGATGTAAAGTGCACAAACCTAAGTCTAGAGAATAATAAAAAGATTAGGGCAGGTGCAGCCCTCAAGGGATTTAGTAGTCTAAATTATTGGCTACAGTCTAGGGTTTTTCTAGGAAAGGTGAGGGGAGTTGGAGGTAGGTCTAGGCGTGGAGCCGGCAAAAGTCTTCACCTAGGTGGTTCACCAACAGGCAGGGACCTGCTCAATTTTCTGGTGAACAGGGGAGACCAGTAGACTTTTAAAGGCAGACCCAATAGATCCTTGGCAGCTCTGCCAGTAGTTTTAGATCTTTTCAAAGAATGGAGAGAGAATGTCTATTTCAAGAAAATCAGGATTTGGGTACTCCAGACATCATGGGTTGATTTATTGTTCTACGGTTACAGGTTTTATTTCCATACATTGCCTTCTCAAGCAGATTCTATTTCCGTACCTCTCACAAAAAGGCATGTTACAACGTCCTGAAATTCTCTGAGGGGCCAAATAATTCCAGATTCACTGTTCCCCTGTATTAGAAAGGGAACAGGTTTTCCCAACTCGTAGGGGGCTGGCGCACCACTTATCTATTGTCCACAAATTTTATCAAAGAACATCCTCACATTCCATCTTGACATTCCAAAGTTCTCACTGTTGGCTACAATCAGAGATTCAAGATAGGGCCTTTATCACTGGATAGTCTGCTTGAAAGAGGAAAACACGATCATGAACTTATAAGTCTTTAAGCGCTCTTATCTCTGCATTGCAGAGAAGTCTCTTCTCCGCCAGAGTTCTCTTTTCGAGGCTTTGGCTTATCTACTCGCCCAGAGCCTTCTTCCAGCTACAAAAGTATTCAAACTCAGAGTATCCAGGCTGTTCTGCTCAAATCTATCCTTACTTGGGCGATTGCCTGATTCTATCTCGAGAAAACTTGCTATATTGCATCAGTCTATGGAATATGTGATAGATAAAGTAAGTCTGATAGGTACTCTGTGAAGAAGAATAAAGTTCTTCTAGTACCCTCTCAAATACAGCAGCAGTCCTTGTGGCCTTTCAAAACAAAGGCCTTATCCTGCATGACTTTTAGGACAATCAACAGAGTCTATTTTTTTACTTACATCACTTCAGAGTTCAGGTTTGCTAGTTGCGAGGTATCTCCTGCTTCAAGTGCTAGGGTTCATCACATCTTATATGTGCTTATGCTTTTAAATGTATGAGTGGAGCTGCAAAGGCCTTTCAAATTTATCTCAAAAATCTTATGGACATTGCACTGCAAGGTTCTCTAACATATCATTCAAATAATACCTTGCCTAGGTCAAGAATTTCTGTAATTGGGAGAAGGAATGGAGATAAAGAAGGGAGCATCTGGCCAGTCGAACAGGGCTTGAGAACTCATTTGCGACAGATAAGGATATACAAACAAAATTTCTGATATCTAACAGAATGTCATCTAAATACAAATCAGAGTATTGCCGCCACACAACATCTACATACTTTTTTGAAGGAATGGCTCTTCCAGGAGATTTGCATCTATGGCTTGTGCCTTTAACGTTCTTCCACACGTAAACAAGGGGGAAACAGACAACACAACTGTCATGTGCAGCAACACAAACAAGGGAGACGCAGCTCGGCTTGCAACTAACTCTTCGAGCAGCATTTTAACAGGCCTGGCTGCTCTTGCAGCTAACTCTTCAAAAGCAGAGAACGGGATACAGAACTCCTTAGCAGATGTGCAATCATTTCAGATGTGTGATCACAGGTGGAAACTTCATAGATTTCAGAGGCGGAGTTTCACTATCAGCACAACCTGCCACAGAGATGTGTTTCTCTACTCAAACATCCCTGCAAAAAGTCTTGCTCAAAGGGTCAGTCATCAAACAGCTTGCTCAAGCCATGCTCTTTCTTTCAGTTGGAAAAATCTTCGCTCTGTATGCCTTTCCTCAGACTTTTAATTCCTCCAAATTTGCTCCAAAAACATTGGACAGATCAAGCCACAAGACCACTTAATAGCTCCATATGTAAGAAACCTCTCCTCGGTACCCACCTGATTCATCTGCTCCATGTCCTCCATGGGGACAGCCAAGACATCTTGCTCTGTTCTCACAGTCTTCACAGTTGGGGTATCAGCAATGTCCAAGCTCTAAGGTCTCAATCTAACTTACAAGTCAACAATCTGTATATGGAAGCACAGAAGGTCAAGTGCAATCTCAATGTAAGAAAATGTGGAGAGATTTTGGAAGCTAGAAGACAGCGTAGAAGGAACAGAAAAATTGGAAGAGGATTTTATTTTTTTTATTTTGGAGTCTGACAAAGATTTTACAGGTTTCTGAGCCTAATTCTCTTGTGATTCTTCAATATCTGCAGCAATTTCGAGACAAAGGTCTGTTATGACCCACCATTACTTTTCATGCCAGCTCTGTAAGCGGTTTCTTAGGATTGCAAGAGAATAAGACCCTCGCATCCTTTCCTACTCCTGCTTCTAAGGATCTCAATTTTGCCATTGAAAATACTCTAAGCCTTTTTGCTTGGGATCTCTTACTTGTGTAAATACCTGTACAGGTTTGAGCCCTGCTTTGCAGCTACTATTGGCTTGGAAAAACTTGGAGATTGGAACTTGAGCTTGAGGGTGGCTAATTTAGATGCCTTTCAAGGTGTCACAGGTAGGAGGCCCTTATAGCGAGTACTCCTTCTTTTTATGTCGGAATGCGGGTATCTGTAGTGGTAAATCCTTCTTTTATTACTAAGGTTTTTTCTGGTGTGACCCCCAAAATAAAAGGATTTTTAAACCAACTTAGATTGCAGACCCCAAAATAATTTATTATTATTTTGAACACTTTAGATATTTTAGGCAGGATCAGCAGTTGTTTGTTTCTTTCTTTGCAGTAAGCAGGGCAAGCCTGTGTCAGTTAAAACTTTTTTTTTCTATTGAGTTAAGGGCTTGCATTTGCATTTTATTTTTCCCAAGGCATGGATTAGGTTTCATTCTGGATTTAGGATTCCCATCTTACTAGAGACTGTACTGGGTCAACTATATTCCACTAGTGCCCATACTAAGGGGATTGTTTCAGGGTGTAGCTTGGAATACTTTTTTGGAGCAGCTACCTCAATCAGTGCTCTCTTTTCTTCCTACCTCTAAGTCTTCTCTTTCTTTTTTTAGAGCTGGTTTGGTTTCCAGCATTTGCAAGGTTTGCCATCCTTGATTATGATTTGCCAGCCTGCCTTACCTCTGCTTCTCTGTTCTAGACTGCCCAATAGTTAGGACTGCAGCAGTGAACAGCGAAGTACATAGTTGTGTTTTGTGCCTGCAAATTGTTATGTTAGGATCCTTACCAGTCATCCTCCCTCCTCCCCCTGTGTTGTTTTTAGTTGTGTGTAGGTGAGGTTATATGCTGATATTTTTGTATTGTTGTTATTATTTTTTATGGCAGGTATGTTGGTATCTTCTCTTCTGTCTTCTGGTCTCTAGGGCAAAGAAAGATGGAGGCGTGGTCGGTCGGTCATGTAGGTAGTACCGGCGTGCAAGCGTGCGTTAGTAAGCCCTGACGGCAAATCCTTATCGCACTTGGTATTGGCCCGACTGGGGACTGGACTACCCAATAGTTAGGACTGCAGCAATGTGGATCCTCGAACATCTACATTTATGGTAGGTACAAAACTGTACTTTTCTCCCATCTATTGCCTCAAGCACACTCAAGCAAATCTGCAGTCTGCGGCTACCACTCCACCCATACAGTATAAGAAGGAATCAGTACTGCAAACTAAACAAGGATATACATTTTGAGCCTCAAGAGCAGGGTCAGTCCACCCAGGCATTCTACTTGTATGTTTTATGAGGGTGAAGCTATTACATTAGCAGTATTTCTTAGTAGTTCTCAGCTTGCTAATAAAACTGACTGTTATAGCCTTGTGTCCCCCCCCCGCTAGTACAGTAATCCTAACTGTCCAATAGACAGTATACATTTAATTCATATCCCTGTGACTAAATTAACCATCAAGCAGCCCTCTCAGTGCTTTTTGCCTTAGTTTGTATCACGTGGAGGCCCACCTGTTTATTTGCATCTCTATACATTCCCTTCATTGCTAATGCATCTCCCTACACTAATCTGTGCACAAACTGGTTACTAATCAGCAAGTCAATGTTGCTGTCTCTTCTCTCCTTCACTTTACAGGTAGTTTGTATTATTACTTACCCCCTCTGAGGCCTTCACTGATTTCCACTGATTGCCTCTCTGGTTTCTTTGCATTCCACCTGGTTTTACACCCCTTGTGCTATCTCCCTCTCCCATTACAAAGTCTATGTTAGAATCCTGCTGAGCATGAAGCCATCTTTAAATTTCTAGTCTCCCACCAGGACACAAGTGCTCTTCAGTAAATACATTCTGCTTGCCGGTAAGCCATTAGACCTCATGAATTTGTTTAAAGTGTTCAGATTTGTAAAGTAATACTTACTTTTTTCTCTTGTCTTGGTTGGCTCTGCCCTGCTCCGTTCGCCCTTGCTAACGCTCGGGCTCTCTCCGCTCCTCTGCCCTGCCCCCTATTCCCTCCCGCTCCCACTACCTCTACATTTATAGTAATCACAGCCGCACCCACAGCTCACCCTCACATCACCTCCACCAATCACAGCTCTTCAAGTCATATCTCATTATACCACAGTAACTTGCTCCACACAAAATACTCCCAATCACTCTCATTCCTACTAGGCATTTTTTACATCACCCACACTACTTCCCCATCCACATATAGTGCAACCCTATAATTCCTACTCAGATCCCCCCTTATAAACAACTTAAACTTTATAACCATGACTATCACACAACTAAGTCTAGTCTGTCTTCTCATAATTCTTTACAACACCACAAGTTATCACTCTAGCAACATCCCTAAACTTAGTAGCACAGCACTATATTATGCACTCTCGTATACAGACACCACGCATTATAGTAGTATCTGCTCACAGTTATTCAAGAACTACATAACGGACCAATTCAGAACTAAACGCATATTTTCTCATTCCTACTCCAAAAAAACAATACTTTCTCACACTCCTCACCAAACTCCAACATCTATATAACGATTTTAACTCCAGGCTCACCTTAAGTGGGGATATCCACCCCAACCCAGGCCCAAATCCATCCTGTCCAACACAAACCGCTCCAACACAAATGTCAGAACATAACACCCCCACTTTCTTCATCCCTGGGCAGATCAACAACAGCAGCAAAACCAACCATCTTTTAATGCTAAATATTAATATTAGAAGTATCAAAAATAAAATACCTGAACTCCAGGCCACAATAGCACACTACTCCCCAGACATAGTTGCTTTAACAGAAACCTGGCTAAATAAAAACATAGCTAACTCAGAAGTTCTCCCTACCGGCGACAATATCATTAGACAAGACAGACCACTTCGTAAAGGGGGTGGAACTGCCTTACTGTACAAGTCCAACTTAACTGTCCGTCACATCTTCAACTTTTACCCTAAAAAGGTCATCACCACAATGGTAATCTGTATTCCACCTGGTAATACACCTGCTAACCTTGAAGACTTCTTATCCTGGTGTTCTTCCACATACTCACAAGAAACCCTTATTCTGGGGGACTTCAACCTAGATTGGTTCACCTGTATATCAGAACCACCAAGTAATTTAATAAATCTCCATGGCTACCAGCAGCTAGTCCAGATTCCAGCTAGATGTGATAAAAAATCTAAAAGGGAACCCATCCTTGACTGGGTCCTAACTAACAACCCCACATTGTACCCTCACACAGGCAGTCTCCCAGACACCTTAAGTGAGCACAACATAATATACTTTATACGTAGTAGAACAAGCATATGCAAAACCACTAACTATATATCCACTAGAAATGCAAAAAAATTCTCTCCTGAGGGTCCTCAACACTTTACTCTGTAACTGTGACTGGACCCCCCTAAAAACCCCTCCCACTTGACCAGGCTGTAGCATATTTCAACAAAACATTTCTACAACACTAGACACTGTCGCTCCATTGCGCAAAATCAAGGTTAGAACCTCTACATACCCCTGGCTCAGTAAAGAAACCAAACAAATCCTCAAGTCCAGAGACACTGCCTGGCTTTACTATCAAAAAAACAAAGAAACACAAAGCCTAACTAAGTACCAAGAACTGCGCAACCGTGCAAAAAAATGCATTAGGCTGGACAAAAAATCCTACTACACATTACAAACTAAATACCAACACATCCCGCAAAAATTTTGGAAAAATGTAAACCAGCTACTAAAATCCACCCAAAAGGCTACCCCGAAATCAACCACCCCTGACACTAAAGTTCCCATCGAAATACAATTCAACTCCCACTTTGTGAACTCAATTCTATCCTTAGTATCGCAGGACAGTTTCTTCCTCACTATCCACCCCCCCCCCATACAAATAACACTAATACAAGCTTTACCCTCAAAACAGTTTCCACCACTTCAGTCAAAAGCATGCTCCAAACTAAAAACCTCATCAACAACAGCCGACCTACTACCCAGCTATTTTTTGAAACTCACAGCAGATACTATTGCTATCCCAGTCTCCACTCTCATAAACAAATCAGTTGTTGAAAACTATGTGCCCAGACTCTGGAAAATATCCTATGTTACACCCATACATAAAGGTGGGACCTCCACTGAACTTAATAACTACAGACCCATTGCTTTACTCTCCACCCCTGGCCACAATCCTAGAGAAATGCATCCATACCCAGATGCTTAACTATCTCCGAGACCGCAACATCCTGTCACCTACTCAGCATGGTTTCAGACCTGCCCATAGTACCACTACAGCCCTCCTCTGCTTCACAGACACAGTAAACCATCTCAAAAATGAAGGCCTACAAGTGTCAACTCTTTTTTTGGATATGTCCAAAGCATTTGACACAGTCTCACACCAAATCCTGCTAAACAAACTAAACCAATATCATCTATCAAATTCCACTCTTACCTGGTTCCAATGCTACTTAACTGACAGGTACCAAGCTGTGAAATGGGAAAATTCTCTCTCTCCTCAGCTGACCATAACTATAGGAGTCCCACAGGGTTCTGTCTTAGGACCACTACTATTCACAGTCTTCACAAATGACCTCCATACCTCCACACAGCATGCATCTATAATTCAGTATGCAAATGACACTACCTTAATCTGTACTGCACAAAACATTCCCACCCTCCTGCAAACAACTCAACTAGCATTCTCTGATGTTGAAAACTACCTTACCAAAGCCCAACTTATCCTCAGTCCAGTGAAAACTCAGCTTATGATTATAACCGGTTCTAACAAAAACACTAACAGTCAATTCACTATCTACTCTACAAATGCTACTCCAATTGCTCCAGTGGCACAGGCTAAGCTATTGGGAATAACCATAGACTCCCACCTAAAATTTGATAGTCATCTCAACTTAACTATTAAAAACGTACATGCCAAACTGGAGTCACTCTACCGTATCAAACCATTTCTTACCAACAACACAAGATCAGCCATTGCTCGCTCCCAACTTCTATCCACTCTACTCTACTCTATGCATCTCCCATTCTGACTAATCTCAACAAAACTGAACTAAGCCAAATTTAAGCCTGCTTTAACAGAACTGCCCGCTTTGCTGCAAATTGCTCATATAGAACTCATCACTGTACTGCTATGAGACGGCTCCACTGGCTTGAACTGCCCAACCTCCTAACCTACAATCAGCTCTGCCTCTATCATTCTATCTGTTACCTCCCCAATAAGTGTCCTGCCATCAAAAACCTAGTACAACATCACTCAGCCAAAAGACCTCTTAGATCATCAAGCAAACTACTACTTGAAGTCACCAACAGCTACAATAGCTTTGGAGATGCACAATATAGTAGTTCAGTGGTTAGCAAATGGAACTCTATCCCTACTAGCATTCAAAACACATCATCCAAAGCCTCCTGTAAAGACCTCATCAGGCAACATCTCCAGCAAAGTTGGCAGTGCCATGATTGCTCCCCAGGCTAGTGAAAGCGGATAACATATACATACTAAATCTAGAGCACTTGATAATAGTTTTTAATCTTACAAACACTGGCTAATCTACAATGTATGTACTGTAGCTGTGTACTATGTATGCATTCTACCTATGTTCCAAATTTCAGCTGTACACCACAAATCTATTAATTACCTCTATTTTTAAAATTAATATTTTTTTTGTTTGTTCTCTCCACTGTAACTAACTGTTTATGTGCCGTATACCACTGTAAAAACATGTCTCTTGTAATTTGTATGTATACTGATCATGTCTACATAACTAAATGTGTCTGTAATTTTTCTTTGTGGAGCTTTTCTCCCCGTGCCTCTGCTGAAAAAGGACCTTTTCGGCTCAGTCAGACACCCCCAGTTAACAAATGTAAAATAAAATACAATAAAAATAATGGAAATGGCCAGGGGCAATCACTACAAGATTCCTCACAGAATGGATCTACTCACACAAGATCAGGGGATGTTCCATAGACCCTGACCCATATAAACTTCAGTTGACGGCCTGGATGATATGGTCTTAATTCCTTTAGGCACCTGCTGACTGAGGAAGTGCAACAGGTACTAATGGAGGCAAGAATGCCTGCACTAAAAAGTCATGTATTATCAAATGGAAACGGTTTTCCAACTGGTGCAAACAACATAAACAGCACCTATATAGGGCTAGTGTTTCTCTGGTTTTATGATTTGTGTGTGAGTTACTATATTATGGCTTTTGTTACTCCTCTGTCAAGGTTCATGTATGAGCCATTTCAGCGTCTCTGCTCATGGATCTTCCTATTTCCTTGCATTAAAGGGGTTTTGCCTAAGAGGCATCCAAGAAAACTTGTGGCTCCTCCTTGAAATCTTAATTTTATGAGACAGAAGCTAATATTGCTCCATTTGAACCTGCTAACCTGAGGCTCTTAACATAGAAAACAGTTTTACTGAATGCTCAGACTTCTGCAAGAAGGGTATCTGAGTTGCAAGCTGTTATCATGTCTCATTTTCCACAGAGACAGCGTTTCTTTGAGAACTATTTCTTTTTATGCTTCAAGTGGTGTCTGAGTTTACTTTAAGCCCAAACAGACACCTCTGGTGGTATTATCTCAACAGAATTACATTTTTCAGATCTTTGGATCAGTTGGTCATTTCTTGTGAAGGCAAGAGGAGGGGACAACCAAAGCAGACTATTTGATAATGGCTGGCTCAGGCCATTACCTTTTGTTATATTCAGCACAACGGAACTATTCCATCCAGTGTCAAGGCCAACTCTTTCAGGGCCTTTGTTTCCTCTCTTGCTTTTTGGAAAGGGTTGGGTTCCAGAAGAATTTGAGAAGCTTCAACTTGGTCCTCTGTACATAACTTTACAAAACATTCCACACTTGACTCATTCTCTTGGTCTAGATCAGGCTTTGCTAGGACAATTCTCCAGAGGTCTTGGGCCCTTTTTTTTCCACCTGCCAAATATACTAAGGTAGGGTAATCTACCCATATAGCTAAGGCTATAACAGTAGATATTTGAATGATCACAGCTGCAGTAGCTACTCCCTCCCTCCGTCCCCCTTGTTTTCTGGTGTGTTGTCTGCCAGGATTTACCTTTTGTTATTCCTAGCATTGCCCTCTCAGGACTCAGCCTCGCTCTTTCTGTTGACATGAAAGCTCTGAAGAGCTGAGCTTTTTAGTCAGCTCAGCTTGAGCTTGACTGATGGTTTGGACCGGTGGAAGGTGCCTTGATGCTTTGGAAGATTGCAATGTGTTATCCTGTACAGGATATACCCCATGTGGATAAACCTACTACAGCAGTGATCATTCAAACATTTGCTGTTTATAGTAAGTTTACTAATACAACTGTAATTTCTGTAGCCTGTCAAGTATTGGAACATGTCATTACAGATTCTTGAATTCAACAAACACCTTTCTGATTATAAAAGTTTTACTTTCTGTTTTGTGGTCACCATTTTCATGTTATTTCACATTAACCTTTGTCTGTCTGTTGGACAGAAATTAAATATCCCTGACCACCACTGCCCTTCATATTCCCTACAGACTAGAACTCTTATGTTTTTGTAAACTTCCTTTTGTTTTCACTGTGTAGAAAGAGCCTTTGATAACTCACTTCTGTGGCCTGGAGTTCACTTTTGCTAGAAGTTAAAATATTCTAAACCTCTGTCATATTAGAAATACTTTACTAGATTGTCTGACTGAAGTCTTTCAGTTGTAAATGCATGTCTTCTATAACTAATACTATGTCTATCCAATTTACCCCACTCTTCCCTACTTTTTTTTTTTTTTTTGGCTAACCTACTGTTTTACTGAGAGCCACCCTAGACTACAAAATTGTTTATTATACCATGACCCCCCATTAATATTCCAAAACATGCACGCTGATTGGCCAGCGTGCACGTTGTAAATCGACTTATACTAATGGAAAAGGTCCGGTCGCCCAGACTTTTTCCATTAGTATAAGTATTTTTAAAACACTGTCTTGCTATGTTAAAAGAGTTTAACATAGCGACAGGTTTAAAAAACGGAGATCTCCGTTGCTTTTTAAAGCTGTCTCGCTATGTTAAACTCCTTTAACATAGCGACACAATGTGTAAAAGCAACGGAGATATTGCTTTCTCCGTTGCTTTTTAAACCTGTCTCACTATGTTAAATGGATTTAACATGGCGAGACAGCTTTAAAATAAGCAATGGAGATCTGTTGCTTATTTTAAAGCTGTCTCGCTATGTTAAACCCATTTAACATAGCGAAACAGTAAAAAGCAACAGAGATCTTGCTTTCTCCGTTGCTTTTGGCCACAGCTCTGATGTACTGCATAGGCATGCGCAGTACATCAGAACTGCCGCAGATACCAGACAGCTGCAGAAGGGCAGCAAAGAGGCATTATACAATGCCATTATTTAAGAAAAGTAATTATTTCTTTTCTTAAATAATGTCATATATAATAGCAATAACCCATGCCTGGGTGTGGGTAATGCGGGATTTACCCACAGTTGTCACCCAGGCATGAGTATTGCTATATCATTCGTCATAAAGTTCTTTTTCTAAGTTAGTTACACGATATTCAACAAGTTCTGTTTTTATGTGCCTTAACTGTACTGCGGGCCACCGGACCTACCAAGTCAATACATGAGTAATAGCTAAACAGATGGAACTGATAATAAAACTGAGTTTTAAGAAGTTCTAAGCCATATCATCTCTATTAAGTAGCATTCTAAAGTGATTTATGTTGTGACTGTATTGTTTACATACATGCAGATATAAATATGCCTGAAACAATAGTATATAAGACACAGGGTACTTTTCCATTATTGGCGCAATAGTTCTGATGCGCTCATTTGATGAACAGGTAAAACCTGAAAGCAGGTTAGTTGCTCTGCAATACGTTACCTTTATGGTCATTTCACATGTAAGCATTAACTTGTGTATATTGTGTGGAAATCATGTTTAGTCTCCAGCACATTTGACGCATTAAGACACATGCACCCTTTTCTGATTGTTTCACGACATTAACTGAGGGCAAACATTATGTACAAGAATGCACAGCTTGTCTACAGAGTCTGTTTCATTATTTGATGAATGGCTAAAAGCTGAAAGCAGATTAGTTCCTCTGCAGTACGTTACCTTTATTTGGCATTAGGCCTATAGTTTAAACATCACAGCATAAGTTTCGAAGTGTACTCCACTAGGAGTATTAAATAGTGTAGGTTGTTCACAGTTCCACACTACAACGGATGCAAAACATTCATTTCTACATTTTTAACTGGTATTTACGCTAAATAATACTGAATCATTTTAATTGCTTGAATAACTTTTTATAAGCACAAAGCAAGGCATTTAACGATTCTTTAAGCTGGCTGAAGTTGCTAATAACCTGTCAGTAAGTGCTTGACACTTTCGACATTTGTTCCACATTTGAAAAGGTAATGAAGATGGAAGGTTGAGAGTTATGCAGCACAGAGTACTTTTAAAAAATGAACAGCTGTTTGCTGAAATGAAGTGTTCCACAACTAATACTTTAAAGTGCCACTGCAGTGCATAAGATTGTCCTCTTGCTGTAATACAGCATGATTTGTGGATTTCGTACATAATTCAGGGGTTAGACTCGAGCGAAAGGTATCCCCCCCCCTCTCCAAGAGTTCATAGATGGCGTCCAGTGTCAGTGAAGTAGTTCAAGGCACCCCACCCCTGAAACACTATAATTTAGATATACAGCTTCAGGGCTAACAGCTGTGCGATCATTGCGTGGGTGTGTTAGAAGCGTTGCCCTGATAACGGTAAAGTACAAATATCTTATATACTATTGTTTCAGGCAGAATAAATTTGCAGACAGTGTTAACATTGTTAGGTCTATCACAACAAAGGCTAGTGCTCAGTCTGTCCAGTGTACCCTAAACAGCATTAATGAACACTCAGTTGTTGTCATAGCGTCCCCAAGGTAGGACTGCTATAATATCTCTGCAGTAACCAATTATTGTGTACCTAGAGGTGTCCTTATGGTGATCTTAAGTTAAGTGAGTTACATAGGCCGGCTCTTGTTCATTTGCTGCCATAAATGAGACCCAGTTAGTTTAGCTTTTGTTACAAACTGGGTATGATTATTTTACCTGCCTACAGAAGTTGGACATGATTATTCTAACACTTGCCATATGCAGAATGAGCATTTTCTGCTGTTGTGACTTGCTGATTTTGATTAGCTGCTTTAAGAAGATGGTCATACGTGGTTTGGCCGCTGCTGCTCAGGGTGTTTTTTAATTGATCGATCTTATCAGATATTGTTGGCTTATCTTCTGTAACATATTGGTCAAGAATATTTAGCTGCTGTTGCATATTGAGCAAGATACTTTTGAATGTTGGCTAGATGACAAATTATTTAATTTAATGATGATTAGAGGTTCATCAGCCCCCCCCAGAGAGATCCCAGCCTCCTCCTGATAAAGCCCAGGTTGGGGCCCCCTCTGACCCTACTCCTTCAGATGAAGACTCTGAGGCTCTGTCCTCAGGTGATATGGATAGAGCTCTTCAGACTTCCCAGGACTAGGAGGATCGGACAGATTCCATCCCCCCGGCCTGCCTGTGCCTGATGATGATGATTGTATTTCTGACTCTAGTGCTACCCTGATTCCTCCTCCCTCCTGCTCCAGCAGAGCCAATTTACAGGATCACAGAAAACTCATTCATCATCATTTCAGAGACCCATTTGCTGATTTTGGAAACTACTATTTCTGAGGGGCCTAAAGGAGTTTCCTTCAGCCCAAAAAAATCTTTTTGCCCTCCAACAGAGCAAGGTCATTAGAGAGATGGGGCAAAAAGGTTTACACATCCACACTACTTTATTATGAGAGCTGCCTTTGCTTTTTTTATTTACAATATATCAGGATTATCTTAGAAAGATTTACCAAAACATTAGCTTCTCCTGATCCTTTAGACAGGAAGACTTTTGGAAGCTGTACATAACACTCAGCAAGTACTCCTTGGTATCAGAAAAACTGGCACAGGCAGCAAACTGACAAAAAATGACAAAGGACAATTTGGATTAGAGACATAGGGTACAAGGTTTCATTTCATTACCAAACCAAAAAACAAAGGCATGCCAAACCTACCACAAAAATCAAGGGGCAAGGCTATCAAGCAAATCCCACTCTGCTGACTCAAGAAAGCAATAGAAAGGAGTTCACAACAAGAGAACAAGAACAGGTTTTTACTCAGACTGTTCCTTGTTCCAGAAAAAAAATCTCAATGACATACTGACTGACTCCGCATTAAACAACTTTCTCTCATAGTACCAAAGTTCAAAATATAACACTACAGAGACCATGACCCAGGCGGGTGACACATGGGATACAGGGGCACACAGGGAACATCTCCATATAAAAGGACAAAAGGAAAAAAATAAAATGCAATGCTGGCAGTAATGCATGCCAATGCACAGCGTCAACACCAAGGCTTTTTCAAGGAAACAACTACAGGGACAGACAACACCACTGTGATGCAGGGGGCACCAAGCACCACCACATAACTCTTAGGGGGCACCCACTGACAATGCAGCACTCTGAAAATCTTGCAGCAGGACGATCCAGTTAGTTATAAACCCAGTTGCCAATCCCACATTGTTGTACAAAAGAAGGACAATCCAGGAACGACAGATGCAGCAGGAAGTAGCCTAGCACAATTCCACAACAGGTTACGACCCGAGGCCACATCGAAGGCTGACAGACCCTAAGCACCTCTCACCTCAACCCAGTTCTCACCTCTATTTGCATCTCACCCCAAAATTTTGCAACAAAACATTTGCTCCAACATTGGATCCAAATGCCACTAGATGCCCTCTCATTCCAACTCTCCCTGCCTAGCATGATCTGCAATTCCCACCAGCAGTATGCAAAGGACCTCCAGTATTACCAAGATCCCAGCAGAACAGCTCCGAATCACTATAGCCACACTGGCCAACAATACCTGGTGGGAAGCCCTCAGGAGCTCAGTAGTGTGGCCCCCAGTGGGCTCAAACACTGCATCCAAGCCTTCAGACAAACAAGCCATCCGCTGCACTGCATCCAAGCATAACAGACACTGATCCCTAAAGCTACATTATCTCCATCAGGATTCAGCTTATCTTCAGCTAAGGATCCTCAGACCAAAGGACCAGAGGCCAGAAGGAGCGAAGTGGATAAATGGAGGGGAACTAGAACCAGAGAAAGATATGCTGCTTGGATCTTGCAAAGGGGAGCTTTTCTTCATTGTAACATTATGATGTTTGATATGTTGGCTCATATGTTAAAGCATAAAGATACATGCATCTCCTATCAGAGCTTCATCTTCTCTTTCAGCTAAGACTTTTCACATCTCCCCTAATAAGACAATTCCCCAGGGGGGGAACCAAGACCACAGAGGGCTCAAAAAAAAGCCGAAGGCTGCTGTGACTGGGAAAATGTAGAAAACTGCAGACTGCCTGCAGGCCTTGAGCTTTCTTGGGCAGAACACCTGTGGATTCTCATTTCCTACAGGCAATTACCTCCAGCAAGAAGGGTTTGAAGGAGGGTTTCTAGCAATTTATTAACCACCTAGATTAATTTTTATTATTTTCAGACAGACATTAAACCCTTTGCTAACCTATAAAGGTGGTAAAGGGTGTATCTAGGGCTCTAAATCCAAGCATGCTTGTTTGGCTTTCCCCAATCCTCAGAAGAAAGGGGCAAGACTACTTGGACATTTACAGATTCGATCCACAGACAACTTCACTACCTGACCAGGAGAACCAAGAACAAGGAAGCTCACCAACTTTTTGTAGCTGCATTTGCTGCAGTCCAAAAAGCAATTTTTTCAAAACAGACTATTTCTAAAATGATTGATTGTTCATCCATTTCTAATTCCTTTCTTCCGAAAGACTGTTCCAGCCATTCCACCACCACATTCCACCAGAGCTACAGCCACCTCTACAGCATTTTTAAGAGGGTGCCTACCAAGGACATTCTAGAAGTTGCTACATGGGCTCGTTACAACACCATCCTACTCTACAATACACTCTATAATCCAGATCCAGAGCAGGCTTGCAGGGCAGGCTTTGTCAGGGTTTGACTTTGCACACCATCTGCCACCCTCCTCCCCTCCTCCCCAGCTTCTACTAATTATTCTACCCACATGTTATGACTGCAGTTGCATTTTTGGTTTTTTGTTGTAGTTTTTTGTACCCTACCATAAATGTAGATGTCGAGTAGATCTGATAGACATGCAACTTTCCTCCTCCTCCCCCTCCCCTTACCTATCCACTCTCTTATTCTGGGATCTCTATTATGGTGTGTATTTGTATTATTTTTTTTTTTTTTTGTTTGTTTGGTTTTTTTCTGTCTCTCCTTTTGATTACAGCCTTCCTTCTGCCAGGCACCTGGGGCTGGGAAACACTGAAGCAAGAAAATGTGAATGCTGATTATGTGTACTCTCTGCCGCTGGGAGTCGGAGAGAAATCACGACATCAGCCAACGCCGGACCCAGACTTTGGGCCCGTCGAGGGAGGCTGCCTGGAGGACAACCAACCCATTATGACTGCAGTTGCATGTCTATCGGACATCTACATTTATGGTAGGTACAAAACTGTACTATTTTTCTTATTGTAGTTATATTTGAATTTTGGGTAAGGTTGTTTACCAGACATTAACTTTTTATGATGCTGAATGATAAAGAAATATTGTCCTTCTGCTGACATGAGACTGGAATGATTTATTCTTGGGGGCATGATTCCTCAGCTTCTGTCATCAATTAATCCAGTTGCCTTTATCATTTGTAAGGTTGTCAAAACTTTAGTCAGCATTTCTTTTATAAAATGTCTTTCAGCTTTTCCTGGTTAGGGGTCGCCACAGCAAAACTTCTTTCCGCTAATGATTGGCGGTGGATTTTTTAGGGTGCCGAGGTGCCAGCCCGATGCCCAACCTTCAAGAAAGGCACACACATTCACGCACACACCAAACTGCATGTCTTTAAATGTCACTTGACCACGGGGAGGACATGCAGACTCCACACAGAAGGTGCTCCTGTCGAGAATCGAACCAGAGAACCTCTTGCTGAGAGGCAACAATGTTAACCGCTGCACCATTTCTTGTATGAGAGACATTATTAGCACAACATCTGTTGTAAAACAGGTGCAAACTTATTTGACCTGTAGCATAAGGGTGGCACAAATCAGCTTCTCCAGTTTGGTGTGTATAAAAGATTTATTTTGGACATGGTTAGTTCAGCTGCTTTTGCTTACTAGCTATAATTCATTCATCTCTTGTTATAAAATGGGAATGGTAAGATCAGTTTTTCTCCTGCGCCAAGTATGATCTACTAAATCTGCTGTCATTGAAAATTCTGTAAGCTTGAGAATGCTGCAGTAACAGGTGATACATTTTAGCCATTGTCACAAGCTGGTCAAGGATTTGCAAGTCAATTATAAATGTTTCTTTTGAGAACTAGGCATGGTTAATAATTTTGGTGTAATATGCCTTGCACATTTGGTTTACTTGTTTCCTCAAGTTGGGTACAATCATCTCAGATTGATTCAGGTGCTTTTGTAGGTCAAGGAGAGTGGATTCAACCTGCCATCACAAGTCAGGCATGATAGGTTAAAATAAAATTGCAGGCCACTCTGTTTAAGCTACTGTTGTATAGTGAACATAGCTGATCTAGTCACCCTTGCTAGTGAGATGTGATTGGTTTTGCTGTTAAAAAATGTGGGTATTATTGGTTCATGCCAAATAAAAACAATAAATAATAAATAGATGAAACAAAAAAATAGGAACAAGCCAGACATTATTAATTTAGTGCTTAATTCAATACTTTTTGGTTTCAGAAATGTAACTGTGATGAACTTCAAATGTGACTAAAATGGGACAACACTTTATTAAAATTAAATGCTGTCAAATAAGCTAAATTATCCTTTATGTATGGTACTGAAATTGCTGTATCATGAGTTAAAACTTAAACAGAATGGCATTCTATTGTAGCTGACTTGGGTTTGTCTTGTAGTGCTTTAGTGACATATATTTATTTGAATTATTGTGGGGAAAAGTTTTTTAAACCATCAGTTTTTGAAAATGTATGAGGCATTGGCAAATGAGCTAACAGCTAGGAGGAGATTTTGTTGGTAATTCACACGTGTACTTATAACAGACTTTTCTGTTTGTATCTTGAAATTAATTTCCTTAGCTTTAAAATTTTATGGATGCTAGTTTAAAAGCTAATATGGCACTGATTCTTCAATGACATGTTTTCAGGTACTGACTTTAACAGGTAAGAAACAAAATTAGTGAAACTCATTTCGCCATTCATGTTTGTCACATAAGGTGCCCAGTATCTTATCTTACTCTTAAAATGTCAATGAAACAGAAACTTTGAATCTACCAACAAGCACCTTATGACAAACATGAATAGAAATAATTTCATTACTTTTTGTTTCTTACCTAAGAAAGGTCAATTAACATTGAATTGAAGAAGAATGGATTTGCAGTCCATTTGTTCAACTTTTCTATTTACTGGCTGTAGACTGTTAAAAGTGTGCCAACAGTTGATCAGTAGTGGGTAGTCATCTGTAGTCTAATGTTTTGCATGCTTTGCTGAACTTATCCTCTGGAAGGCAGATCTGCTGTGTCGGAACCACATGAGGGTGTGACTTCACATTATGAACTCCTTGTCACCCGAAGCACTGTGCAGTTCCTGGCAGGCTGTTATTTACAGAGTCCATTTCACTGGGACTGTGCAGCCAACCTCCAACTTGTGTCACCCTTTTGCTATGGTTTTAACTTAGCAATGCTCTCCATATAGACTTATTCCCGGAGTCATTCACCCCAGGTAGCTTCTGTGCATCTCATGGCTGTTAATTGAATGTGAGTTGGCAAGACTGGTTTCAGAACTCTACTCCTTGGCAGTATAAAGCTGACTTAATCATGTAGAAAGTTTACATTATCATTTCATTATGTTGAATGCCATTTGCTTCTGTGGTTTAAATCGGCTTATTTATTTATTTTTATTTGTTGACCATGGTAGAACACTGATAAACAAAAGCCTTTTTCAGACGCAGCAAGGGAGCACTGTCTTGTTAAGCAACTTGCTCAGATTTGTGCAGCAAGTAAATGGAGCTGGAAGGAGTCAAACCTCTTACCCTTGTTTACAGAAAGCAGCTCGTTAGCAGTTCAGAGTCTTAATCTTGTGTGCTAACTGCCAGCCAGGATTTCCTATTAATAATCTAGTTGTTCTGTCTCTGTTGTACAAGTAAAGCTAATAAAAAGAATTTATCAAAATGGGTGTACTTGATGAACGATAGTAGCTTGAAGTCCAAAATAAATTAAATTCAAAATATTTCACTTGTTTTATACAGGAAAGGTTTGTTGGGAATTATAGCAAACAAAACATAGATATGACAAAGCAGAAAAAAGTAGAATGCATAGTGAATGCACAAGCCATTCACAAGGATTGATTATACTGTTTGCTTTGATTCCATAATGATTGTTACAGTATTTCCTTTGCTGGTTAAACACAAAGTATATGTGTGCATACACACACACATACACGCACGCGCATACACACGCACTCTTTCTTGCTCTGTCTCCTTGATGTTTGGCAGTCTGATTCCTTTTGATGAATTACCAGAATTCTGGGTGGAGAACAGTAGTAGATTAAATGTACCTTGGCCCTGGGCTGTTTTCACCTCATGAGCCCCTTGCACACATTTTTAAGACTGCATAAATGCATTTGTTCTTTGATAAACCTTTATGGTTGTTTTAAATTGTTGATAAACCTTTATGGTTGTTTTAAATTGTATTTCTTGTTTAATACAGCAAAATAAATTTAGACTATGTTTTAAGCTTGTAGTTTTGAACATTTTTCCCAATAAACAATGAAACAAAATGTATGATCCAGTAATGAGAAAGTAATCATTTCAGAAAATTTGAACCATAAAAGGCCACTCACAACGCTGCCATTATAATCCGCCATTGTCTATATTCAACAATTAGTCACTTTATTGACTGTGTAAATGTTGCATGTCTGACTGTGACAACAATGGCTGCAATAAAGTATTCCAATTTGCTTTACACAAATGCATACCAGTCCTGCAAAGATAGACTAATGACTTTTAACTTTATGAACTTGACAGGGTCAGTCATTTTTATCCACAAACATCCCCCAAGCCCAGCAATTATAGCTGCATTATTGACTGCATCCTTCTCAGAAGCATGTGTCAAAATAACTATTATACAATTCCAATATACTAGCGGAAAAGGTCCGGTCGCCGGACTTTTCTACCTGTCTCGCTATGTTAAAAGAGTTTAACATAGACACAGAAAAAAAAAAAAAAACAACGGACTCCTTTTTTAAAAGCTGTCTCGCCATGTTAAACTCCTTTAACATATTAAATGGGTTTAACATGTTTTTAAAATAAGCAACGGAGATATCCATTGCTTATTTAAAGCTGTCTCGCTATGTTAAACCCATTTAACAAAGCGAGACAGTTCTGATGTACTCGGGCGCGCAGTACATCAGAACTGCCGCAGAATACCAGACAGCTGTGGAAGAACAGTAAGAGGCATTATAATGCCATTATTTAAGAAAAGTAATTATTTCTTAATGTAATAACCACTTCTGGGTGTGGGTAATGCTGGTTTTACGACCAAACCACACCAACCGTGGGTAAATCCAACATTACCCACACCCAGGCGTGGGTTATTGCTATAATAACAATAATAATGGACAAAGTCACATTTTTCAAATTTGTTTCACACAAACACACAATAGCCAAAATATTCTTACTTAATTCATACACACATTAGTCCTGCAAAGGTAAACTAATTACTGTTTAAAAAATAACCGGATGAGAAGAAAATACTTAAAATCTCAAAAGTGGCTCCTTTCTCCTCTCAGCGTTTTCTCCCCTTGGTAGGTGCTTCAGTAACAACTAACAAGCCTGGAAAGATGCCAAAGCACTACATCCTCTTATATTCCTTCAAAGCACTTGCTCCCTATTGGTTCTTTCTAATCAGTCAATAAGTAGTTCCCTATATTATTCTGGCATGTCCAAAGTTCAGTTTCAAGTTTACTCTCCAGTCCAGCTGGTGAATCTGGGAATCTTGAGGCAATGTTACAACTGCCTTATGTATACAGACCACCCTCTCCTCCTCCCAACAAGCTCAAATATATGTGAGAGAGTCAACTATATAGCCAAAGTGGAGGCTAAGCTCTCTCAACCCAGTACTGGCACAGCCTGTCAGGAGGAGAAGGTAACCACACGCACCACAAATCCAGTCTCACATAGACCTATTGCATCAGCAAACCAAACACATAAACACACAAAAACATACTCGGAGGCTCTAAATAAAAATCTGCCTAAGCAGCAGAGACCTCCAAAGCAGACATCCAAGCAACACCTGCCACAAAACAATATCCACGTAGCACATAGCTCACAAAGTCAGTGTGCCACACAGTCACAGCCCTTAAGGCTAAACAGCATACCTAATACACTTGTAATAGGTGACTCTATTGTCAGACACTAACGTCCCACTCACCAGGCTGAACAAGGAGAAGGTCACTGTAAGCTGCCTGTCAGGTGCCAGGATCCGCCACTTAACACAAGCACACGGGTCACTCCAAAGCAAGTACAAGTATGACTCAGTCATTGTCCATGCTGGTGTGAATGACCTGAGACGTACCTCCCTGGACTACATGAAAAAAGAAGTACAGGAGCTCTTTGATCATGTAGCCCAGGCCGGTATGACCCTGACCTTGAGTAGCATCTTACCCTCACCAAGAATGATGCCACAGTATAAAGACAAAATTATCAATTTTAACAATTGGCTAAAGTATTGGTGTCATTCAAAGGGGATCCAGTGTCTGTCAGCCTGGGATGACATGCTCGACAAGCCACGTTGCTTCGCTAGGGACGGCTTGCACCTGTCACCCCTGGGTTTTTGAATACTGGCTAAGGCTCTTGCCTCCCCCATAGTGCCTTTTTTAGGCAAGGCTCAAAAGACAAACCCACCCCCATAGTCAACACAAAGAAAAAAAAACTAAGGGTAATGCTGCTCAATGCCAGAAGTCTAAATCTCAAGATGCACGCACTCGAGACTCTCCTCAGTATGGAGAATATTGATATCTGTGCAGTAACAGAAACCTGGTTCAAGGCTCCCGAGAGCACCCCAGCACTACCAGGCTATACTTCATACCATGCTTTCCGGCCCCAAAACTCAGACAGAACCACAAAAGGAGGGGGAGTATCCATATTTATCAACGATACCCACACCTCCAGGCTAGTGGCACTGCACGAAGCTTTGGAGACCATCCATGTGCAACTAACAGTGGGCAAAACTGCCTTTCAGTTTGTAGCCTGCTACAGGCCACCCTCCCAAACACAGGAACCTCACTCAGCTTTCCTGAGAACACTGGAGAATATGAAGGTCTCTCCAAACACTATTATTTTGGGTGACGTCAGCTACCCAAACATCGATTGGGAAAACTACTCAAGCCCAAACACCCTCGCCCAACGGTTCCTAGAATTTATAAACTCAAATGCTATGGAACAACTGGTCACCACTCCCACAAGAGGGGAAAACATACTGGATCTGGTCATCACCAACATGGGGTCTTTATGTTTCACACCAGAGGTATACCCCTCATTGGCAAGATCAGACCATAAACAAATCTCACTGGGCATCCATATTCCGTCCCCACCCTTAGCCAAGGAAACCACGGTGAAGAACTTCTCAAAAGCAAACTTCACACTTCTCAAAACTGAGGTGGAATCCTTCAAAGCCCCCGGGCCAGTGGACAATATGGCCCAAAATGCAGAATCCTTTACAAAAGCATTCTATGGACACCTACAGGAATGCATGAAGCATGCTATCCCAAATAAAACCAAGACTCACTCCTCCAAAGGCAGGAGACCTGTCTGGTGGACCCTGGCCATAAATAAGCTATACAACAGAAGGAGAAAGCCACTACATGACAGAGCAAAATCCCAAAAAGGGAAGGAGTCACTGATCAGTACTAGCAAGAAACTGCGATCCCTCATAAAATCTTCTAAGGCCAGCTTTGAAAGAAAAATTGCACAAGACACTAAAGATAATCACAATGCCTTCCTTAGTTATGTCAGAAACCTGGGAGACAACTCCCAGATATGCTCTGAGTTAGTGCAAAATGACAAAAAATTCACTGAACCCACAGACATTGCCAACATCCTGGCAGAAAGGTTCAGTGCAAACTTCTCCCCCCCAAAAGAGCAAATGTCTATCCCAACAGAGTGTAGCCTTCATGAGATCACAGATGCACAGGTGAGAGCTGCCCTCTCCAAAGCAAAAAGTACAGCATCAGTGGGACCAGACGGTGTCCCGGGCTGCGTCTTACACGAGCTCCAAGAAGAACTAAACCCTCATATAAAGTCACTGTTCAATCTCAGCCTTACTACAGGATATGTTCCCAAGGAATGGTGTACAGCAACAGTGGTCCCACTCCACAAGGTGGTGCCACAACAGACCCCAGACACTATCGCCCTATAAGCCTGACTAGCCTGGTCTGCAAAGCTATGGAACATATCATCATGGAAATCATAAACAAAGACATTGGGAACCTCCAGATACTGGATCCTACCCAATTCAGCTTCGTTAAGGGCAGATCTTGCCTCTTGAACCTGGTCGACTTCTTTGAAACAGTTACCAAAGCCATAGATGAAGGGAAGGTAGTCCACATAGCCTACCTGGACCTCGCAAAGGCCTTTGACACAATACCCCATTCGGGCATCATAAATAAGCTCACCAGCTTAAATATCAACCTCTATGTCACAAGATGGGTTGCAAACTGGCTCAGGGATAGAACCCACATGGTCAGAATAGCAGGTGCCATGTCCGACTCTAAACCAGTTACAAGTGGTGTCCTCAGTCGTGGGACCTCTCTTGTTCGGTATATATTTCTTCGAGGTACAGGCTAACATGGGTGGACTATGGCTGACCAAGTTCAAAGATGACTGCAAACTGGGTGCTATAATAGACTCTCCGACTGACACAAGCATCCTCCAAAAGGGTCTCACCGAGACTGATAACTGGTGCCAGAGCCATGGCCTAAAGCTAAATGCCAAAAAGTGCATAGTCATCCCCTTTGGAAAAAACAAAGTGCCCACAAATTACCACATAGGTGGTAATCCATTAAGTACAGAAGAAGTAATTAGGGACTTGGGGACAAGTAGATATCAATCTCTCCTTTGACAATCACGTTGCCAAAGTGGTTAGAAAGACCTTCTATATAGCCCACATTATCATGAAAGGGTTCACGTCTAGATCAAGAGAGGTCATTGTGCCCCTCTACTCATCACTTATCAGGCCCATAATTGAGTACAGTGCCCCGTTTGGGATGTACCTTACCCGACACCTTCACCAACTGGAAAGACCCCAAAAGTATCTCACTGAGAGGATCAAGGAGCTCAATGCCCTATGCAATTCGGCTAAAGAAACTCAAGCTCTACTCAGTTGCGTACCGCCTACTCAGAGGCGATCTGTGTCTGACGCATAAAGCCATGTCCAACCCAGAATTAATGGACATGCTTCACCTCAGGAAATCTAAATCCCTTAGAGCTACATGCTCCAGGGACCTGAACCTCAGCACAGAAATAAATAGGACATGCTGGAGGGACAGATTCATATCCCAGAGGCTCCTCTCATTCTGGAACAAAATCCCAATCCATGTCAGGCAGAGCCCCTCACTGACCCTCTTCAAGCAAAATCTTGACGAATGGGAGATCATAAGTTTACCCCTGGGATCTCTTATAGATATAGAGATTCATAGAGCTTAACTAACTTGGCTGCATTTTAAGCCTCCAAAAGCCTATTGTGGGACTCAAACCCCCCTGCACCTTGTGTTTGTAAGGCAAACACCTTAACCATTAGGCCCCACCTCCCACCTATAAACTAAACTAACTGAGCCATTTATTTTAAGCTTAAGCTATTACCTTATTGTTTTGACCCTGCTGCATCTTACTTGTGTTTGTAAGGTAAACACCTTAACCATTAGACCACCCTCCCAACGTCTTCTGTGTCGCTGCTTGACAGAGGTACAGTAAACAAACCTTAAAAGGGCTACCTTCTGTGACCTACTGTACAGAGGCACAGTCAACTAATCTAAAAGGGTGGCGAAAGCCAAACATACTCTGGTTAGGCTTATAAATGCCCTAGGGCAGATAGCCTAGTATCAATCTATGAACCTATAAGATACTTTCATCCACAGATAGTATCGTCCCACAGCCCCACCAGCAGTTATAGGCACTTTGTTGACTGTGTACACACCTTACTAAAGAAATAAATTACATGTGCTTCATTGGTAGATTAGATTGGATGAACTGCATGAAATTCTATAAAGATAACTAAGACCCAGTCATGTGTAGCCCAGTTTAACTAAAGGAGTATTTATGACAGCATCAGAAATATTAACAACCTGATAACACATGCTAACTCAATATGCACAATCTCTGCAGAAGTAAAAATTACATGAAAAATTCCACATTTAAGAGAACTCTTACTAATACAGATTTTGCTGGTTGGCAAACGACTTTGCATTTGAGTGCTTCATCTGCAAATGCAGTGCCTACTGCTATTGATGAATAAATTGCTTACGTTACATTGAAAAACAGATGTGCTAATGATATTGCCATAACAATTCCTGAACTAGATTAACTATGCAATAGGTAATGGCTGACAAATAAGAACCACAGGTTCATAATTCCTAGACATACAGTCCAAGAGACCATTAAAGACCCTAGCCACAAACTGCCAATTGCTCCAAAGCACTGTCTGGTTAAGTGACTTTCAAAAGGCACATAGTAGTTAAATGAAGGTGAAAAGACTCAAAACCTGCACCCTCTCCACAGGAAGCAGCTCATTTAATGAGTTGGAACGTTAGTGCTAACAGCCACAGTAGCAGTTTAAGAAAATATTGATTTCTTTTTGAAGAAATTGTCAGTACAGTGGTGCAGCATGTAACATTGTCGCCTTACAGCAAGAGGTTCTCCTGCTCGATTCTTGGCTGAGTACCTTCTGTGCAGAGTCTGCATGTCCTCCCTGTGTTTACATAGGTTGTCTCCCACATTCCAAGGGCATGCATTTGCAGAATTTCTCCCCAAGGCTCTGCTGAAAATAGGCTCTGTCCTAGTTGGACTTTCCTGGTCAGCAAATTTTAAATAAGTAAAATTTTACAATCTCTAATGTTGTAGAGAAGACTGAATCACAGTAATATGCAACAGTGGCTACATAATGGATGTTGAAGGTCAGCCAGTTCTGATTATCAGTCCAAATAATGCAGACTATATTACCTGATAAATATCAACCCCTTTGCTACTAAAATGCAACATGTTTGGATGATATTATACAATACAGGCCAATCAACGTATTAATACATTATTTGGTGCAATAAATAAAGCAAAACAATTAAAGACAGTGCAACTACTGCAGCAGCTTTTGTTCAATAGCACAGAAGTCATACAAAAATCAGAAATATTACTACATACAACATACTTTTTATATTTTGGGGGGAAGGAGGGCTTAAATGGTTGCAGTACAACTACATCTCATTTTGGCTTCCCAGTCTTCTTTGTCATTAGTGTCATCAAGGAGAGCTATTCCCTCTGACATCACTCAGTACAGGTCTGACCTTGAATAGCTAATAATGCTGTATTGTTGCAGCATGCACATCTGTAGTCAACTGAGCTGGATTTTGGACAGATGTATTCCTGTGCAGGGTAATGAGTCAAACCCCCACCAGCCATAACCATAGGCCATTATTTGGCTCCCTCCCTCTCTCTCCTTTGCCATAGACACTGTTCAGACCTGTCAGTGTACATTTTTTTCTTTACTTTTACAATTGCCATAGAAATTTGGATTTCATTTAAAATGTTTTGTTTCAAATTTTACAGAAAAAACACTGATAACCATTTTCTAAAAACAGCAGTCTCTCCTGAAAACATACTTAGCACGAGAAACAGTAAACTTCTGTTCTCTTGAAACTCACATTTAGTTAAAATGCATCTAGTAACCCATTAAACTACAAGAGACATGCTAGAATTGATACTCAAATAGCATATAGTGAAATACTAATTAACGGATTTGTGAAGATTACAGAAATTCAAAAGACACATATGTAGCACAGTTGCTAATACCCTGAACTGAACACAAGTGTCCCTTTTCAGGATCAGCCCAGGAGTACTGTCTGGTGAAGTAAGTTGGTTATTAGAGTCGCATAAAAAATAAATGAAGGTTGAGGGAATCGAACCCTGTACTACTGAAAGTAGTTCTTTAACAGCTCATAACCTTGCTTATCTGCAGTAAGTTTTAGACAGTGTTGTAGCCCAGATACAGTGCATTTCATACCTGCATGCCTGCAAAAGCAAGCTACATTAAATAAATCAGTCATTTAAATAGTTGGAAGTATTAACATTTAACTCAATAATTTAATGCTGTCCAGTTTATTCACAGCCAAGTGATAACCACACAGACAACATTCAACAGTACAAGAAAACCTGTGATCACATGCTGATGCTCCTGTTTATTACAGTTCCCTTCCTTTACACCACTGCTACTGTAGTTCATAGATAGTTACTAGGCTTGCAGTCCAGGAGACCACTGAGGAACTCTGCTCAAATTTTGAGTTGTCCCAAAGCACTTTCTGGTTAAGTGACTTGGTCAAGGAAAGGACATAAATATGAGGCAAAATAAGAGATGCGCTGCAATATTCAAAACGATAAGAGAAGACTATTCTAAATCACTTAGAAGATTAATAGAAAAAGTTATGTACTCAGCATAACTGTGCAACTGTGTTGCATAGCAATGGTGAGTATGCATCTGTGTTGTCTGTTTTCATCCTTCCTCAACTGATGGATCCCAGATCTGACTTTGGCTATGTAGCTTGAGCTCCTCTCCTTACCCATGATCCTCTCTTCTCCCGAAGTACCTCAGATCACGATTTCCCTCCAGTCAGCCTACCAACTTACACCAAAACAGGGTACTTAGCAGTCAGCATATTCCAAATTAAGTTGTATTTCAGCTACAGGAGGAAGAAGAAGACTGGAGGTCACTCTGCAAGGCTGGCAGGAATTACTCCTCAGAACATACTAGGAGCCCAAATGAAAGAAACTTTTAAAGTAGGAAGGGGATTGTGGAAGGATGAAAACAAACAATACAGATGCACAGTTGTTGTGCATACCCAAATTTTATATCTGATGTCTTTTTTTGAATGCTCCTCAACCAATGGGACACAGTTCCCAGATAGATTAGCCATGGGTGCTCTTCAAGGAAGGATATTCAGGAGTACAGTGGAGCCAAATGCTGCCCTATTGCCAAATGCTGCCCTATTTCTAGGTAAGATGTTGGTTGTAATAAGCAGTAAAAGCATGAGCATTGGACCAAGTAGCAGCTGCACAAATATCATATATGGAAGCTCTTACCCCAAAGGCAAATGATGTCGCCATAGATCTGATGGAATGAGCCTTAGGAGGTTTAGGTAATGTCAACCCTTTATTCTTACAGACAAAGGAAATGCAGTTCACGAGCTATGTAGCTAAAGTTCCATTTGATACTGCCTTGCCCAATTTAACCTTGGAAAAAGAGACAAATGACTGGTCTGATTTTCTGAAATTGTTAGTTCTGTGAAGATATAATCTAAGTAGTCTATGAACATCCAACAGGTGCAGCATGTATTTTGCCTTTTTGGAAAACCTTTGAAAGAAAACAGATATTTTGATGGATTGGTTAATAGTTGTCTCTGATGCCACCTTTGGTATGAAAGAAGGATTAATCTGAAAAGACACAATGTCCTTATGAAAAATCAGATATGGTTGCTGGGAAGAGTGCCTGGAGTTCTGATACTTATCCAGCTGATGTGACAGGAACCAGAAAAAGAGTTTTTCAGGATAAAAACTCTTAAGTCCAACTTTGAGTGAAGGCTCAAAAGAAGGTCAGAGCTTGAAAAAGTACTCTTGAATCCCATGGAAGACTGAGATCCTTAATTAGAGGTCAGATTAGAAAGGTACCTTTAAGAAAAGCTGTACATACTCTACCAAAGGACGATTGTTTTCACCCAAGTGAAAATCGGAAATGGAAGCAAATTAGACCTTAATTTTAAACTAGCTCCATTATTGAAAATAGAAGCAAGGAAGTCAAGAACAGCTGGGATAAGTGCTGAAAAAGGATCTGATTATCTCTGAAAAGTTCAAGTGAAAACCTCTTCCATTTGCTCTCATTAATCTTTCTAGTAGAACCTTCCTGGGATGATATAAGAATGTGATGAACCAGGGAAGAAAGCCTGGAGTGTGTAACCATCCCTGGAAGTGGAGAAACCATGTGATCTAGTTGAGGGTCCGAATATCCAGGTGAGGTATTCCAGATGGGTGAGATAGAAGGTCCTGAGAAGGATGCAACGTCCAGGGAGAGTGAACTAGGTGAGGTCACAGGAAGAGAAACCACACTTGTTTTGGCCAAAATGTCTCCGAGGATTACCTTACTCTTCTGCTGGAATGCTTTCTGAATCATGAATCAGAGACACTCTTGGTGACTCCCCCTCTGAAGGAATCAAGGCAAAGGACCTGCTGCACTTGGAATTGAGGGGAGAAGCAAAGAGGTCACAATACAGTTGTCCCTACTGTCAAAAAATTACTTCCACCTTTATCAGATTGAGAGACTTCTCAAGAGGAAGTAAGATGGATCTGCTCAGTTTGGCAGCACGTTAGACTTTAACCAAAATATGCATTGCCAGTAGAAAGTAGCAGAAGAGATGGACCATTGCCACACTGTCATTACCTCTTAACATAGGGGCTAGAACCGGTTTCCCCTCTGTAGTCCCTGTGGCCTTGGATGCAGGAAGAATAAAAGGAAGGCCCCAAGGGATTTCTTCTGCATGAATCCACCGGTCTACATGTTGTCTGCAAATATTCATAATTTGAATAAGTGTAGACAGAGGGTGACATCCTACTAACCATTGTAGTGCAAGGATCTATTGCAGTACCCTCATGTAAAACCTTGCTAAGGGTACTAGAAATATTGAAGCTGACATTGTAACTAGCCTGGCTGGAGAGGAAGGGAGAGAGACAGTGTGTGATGCTCGACTCTGCAGACCACAAACTTACCACAAGACAAGGTTAAGCAATCTGTGTCACCATACCCAGATGAGCACCAATGAATTCCAGGGCTTAAGTGGGCAGGAGTTGAGACTTGGGGTAGTTCACTGTGATTGAAGACATAGTTGGATCAAGTAATCCCTGGCCTGAATTGGTAAAGGCTTGGTGGAAGCAGAAAAATGCCAGTCCTTTCGAGGTTAAGGAAATACTCAGAATCCTAGCAGTCTCAAGTTAGCTGCATCCACTGGCTGTGGTCAGATGAAAGGACAGGGAGCTGAACTGATAGTGGCTGGCTCCCAACTAGAAGTGTAGTATCTCCTGGAGTGCCTGTGTATTTTGATATGATATTACCCATCCTGGAGATCTATAGAGCACATTCAGTTGTCCTTCAACAGCAGTGGCAGAATGGACTGAACCATGACCATCCGAAACTTTGAGTATTTGATTGTTTCACATTGCCAAGATCCAAAATTAGTCTTGGGTCCTGTGTCTTCTTTGGTACTAAAAATAAGTTTTGGATCATTGCTGGTCGGGGGGGGCTGCTTGGCTGACTCTCTTTTTTTTTTCAACAGCATTTCAATGTGTATGGCTTCTGCTTTCCTCTGACTGGGTGAAACATAGGGAATTCCTTTGGGCTTTTGGAGTGGTAGAAGGAAAATTGGTATGGGATAATGTCTGGATATTTTTCTGTACACCCAGATATCTTTGGTAATGGGTGTCCAGATGTCTGGGTTCTCAGATAAGTGCTCCTCGACTGCTTCCAGAGTGCAGCAGTCAGGCAACCCTTCAGGGGTGCTGAAAGGCCTTCTTAGAAAAAAGACCTCTTAAGCCCTGATGTTATGGGCCTCTCTGCCAGAGGGGAGACATATTCCATTAGAGTTCCTTCCTCTGTCACTGGGTGATCCGTCTCCACAGGAGTTCTGGGACAATCCTTGCATCTTGTGGAACCACATCTTTCTACCTTCTGTCTGGATCTGGGAAAACATCCTTTAAGGAGTACAAAAATGTATCCCTGTGGCAGATAATGTCTTCCCATCATGTTTGTTCCTGGATAGTTTGTTCTTCACCTTAAGGCCAAATAACATGGATCCATCAGAAGGAGCATTGATAAATAATGTCTTGAAGGGCTTTTGAAGCTACTTCTGAGGCATGTGAAATCAGCTTCATGGAGGGGTTTAGCAATGACTGGAGGGTTGCCAGTTGGGAAGCAATAGTCTTCTTGTCCCCCACAGACAAGGACCCAGAGAGAAAATATTGGAAAACTCTTGGATCTGTTCTCTCCGAAATCTTGTAACATGTGGCAAGTAGTTCAATGACCTGAAGGCAAAGGTCACCCAAATCTGTCCAGCACCCTTGACTCTGTGTTCTGGGGATGCAGAGAAGAACTAGGTTCAGAAAGCTCTTTCTTTGTGGCTGCTGCTACTACCATAATATCCACTGGGGGACCCTTGCTGCAGTGGGCCATATCCTTCGGTACAATTAGGTACTTATCTGGCCTCTTGGGGATAAAGCTCCATGATATCTGGATCTTTCCAAGCTTGGTGGGAGATGAGGTCCACCATCTGTTCCACCAAGGGAACTATTCAGTACATGGCTGAGCTGGCTCCAAAAGCCTCAAGAAACACTAACTCCTTGGGGGGGGGGGTCAAAAGACCAGCCTCTTTTTCTTGTCTCAAAGGTTTGAGGATTTCATCGAAAGGGACATTGTCAAAAGGTTATATGGGGGACTTGAATCCTTCAAAATCAGTGTCTTCCATTAAAGACTTCTGTGGGGAATCTAAGTGCCTCCAAGGGGGCTTTCTGGTGGGGAGGTCCAGGGAAGACATGGAAGTGCCAACCAAGTCCTGAATGAGTACTGTTTGCAGGCTTGACTAGGCTAGGTGTCCTGACGGAACAGAATGAAAAGACTCAGAATCCAAAGTAAACTGTTGAGGAGGTGGTGGACCCAAGGGGGGGAGCAAGGATGTTTTACCTGCAGTGGTGGAAAATGCTCTCTTCTTGACCTGGTAAGAGCCAAAGACATCTACCCAGGACAGAACCAAGCATCCTTAAGATCCTGCTTTGGTGCACACGTTGGAGCTGGGCAGCCCAACACTGAGACTCTGAGTGGAAAGGACGGCTCCGAAAACATCAGACTTAAACCCAAACCCCCAGATCCAGTGCCAATGATCCATCTGGATCAGAGAAGGTGTTTGAGTTGATGAGGGCTATCCTTAGGATCCGACATAGACAAAACCAGAGGACAGATCAGAGTAGGGGTCAAAATCTGGGGTTTGAACTAGTGGTAGTCTCACAAATTCAGTGGGAGATGGAGTTGGGATTATGCTTAATTGAATCCGTGTTTTGAGAAGCTTTCATATCATCTTCTCCACATCTGCTTTTGTTAGGCTGCTAGATGAACTGAGCGATGAAGACGCTGCGGGTGGTCTGGATATCCTTCGAGGTGTCTCCTGCAAAAAAGGTGAGTGAAGCCTCAAAGGAACAGATTCCAAAGATGGTTTTGAACTTCTATATGGAGACTTTGACTTTGCATGAGTCAGATCTGGAGGGACATTTGATCTGATGGTTACTTTTTTGATGGGGGTTACATCCGAGAGGACAGTCAGACCTGATGATTTTGCTATTTTCCTCTGGTGGAGCTGAGCCCAAAGTAGAATGTGGAGAGTGATAAAGGGAATGTTTCCTTGCATCTTTAGCCTTATCAGCTGCATCTCTCTTGGAAGACTCAGAAGATTTCTTGGAAGAGGGAGGGAGCTCCAGATGAAGAAGGTGATGAAAGCAAGCATTTCAGTACAAGTTTGTGTATGTGCTCTACTAGTGCTGTATAGTTGTATTCTGCCCAAATTTTGCAGTTGGAGGTAAGATATCCTGCTCGAGGTAGGAATTTTGTGCCCACAAGAAGCACACACCTTGAAGCCAGTTGGTTTATCTGATATATTTCACCAAACACAACAAAAAGGACAACCACAGCAATATATAAATCTTGAAAAGAGAACTACCAAGAATGGTAACACTTAATACTAAGGTATTCAACACAAAAGAAATAACAACAATGATGTTTGTAAGTAGTGCCCAACAGTTAGGTAGAAAAATAAGCAAAGGCACAAGGCCCGACAAGACAATGTTAAGTAATAGAAAGTGTGTGTGTGTGTGTGTGTGTGTGTGTGTGTGTGTGTACATTATATATATATATATATATATATATATATATATATATATATATATATATATATATATATTTTTTTTTTTACAGCAAAAATGGGGAGGAAGTAAAATGAGGAAGACCACCGAACAAGGTACAACGATAAATAACAGAAAAGACTTGTTTATCATCATGAACCTATGAAGTACAACTCAAGCTACAGGTGACCAGTTCAAATGATATAATAAAAGAAAAAACTCATTGCATGCAAAAATAAATTTAACTCAAGGTGTTAAAAATTCTGTTACTGGACTAAACAAGAAACTCCAAACTCTGAGCAAATCAACCAAGGCTATATATGACCAAAAAATAACCATGCAGGCAAAGGACAACCACAAAGCCTTCTTTGACTGCTAGAACCCTCAGAAACAGTACTCAGCATGCACAGAACTACTGGTAAGTGATGTCACTTACCCAGACCTAGAAGACATAACCAGTTTACTACTGATTTAATTTAGCTCTAATTTCACCCCTGTATTCTGAATTCCCATACCTGAATCTACACCACCCACTCAAATTTCCCAATACAAATCCCAAGGCACTATCCATTTCTAAAAACACTGTTTCCATGGGGCTGAATAACGTAAAGGGCTGCCTGCTTGTCAGCTTGAAATAGGACTTGAGTCTGCAGACAGGCCTTATACTGGTTGAATGGAATACAGCAACCATCCCCTTGCATAAAGGTGGGGTGTCCTTGAACCCAGGTAATTATAGATCCATAAGCCTGACCAGTCTTATCTGTAAGGCTGTGAAAATGATCATCATGCAGTTAATAAATAATGATGTAGGCAGTGTATAAAGTTTCAACCCAAGCCAGTTTGGTTTTGTTAAGGGAAGTCCCACCTACTTAACTTCTTTAAGAAGGTTAGTGAAGCAATGGATGAGGGCAGATCATGCACTATTCATACCTTGAGCTCACAAAAGCATTCAACACCATTCCACACACTGATATTGTTAATAAGCTCTCTCATCTAAATGTTAAACCCTTTGTAACTCATTGGATAGCAAATTGTTTTACACACAGAACCCAGGAAATTTGGGTGGGTGCTCTACTTTCTCCAAAAGACATGTCACTGGTAGTGTTGCCCAGGGTTTAGTTCTTCATCCACTTCTTTGACATTTACTTCACAGAGTTAAAATAGCAAATGTTAAATGTTTATGGCTGACCACGTTTTCAGATGATTGAAAACTTGATGCCATCATAAATGTCTGAGAAGACACCAATATCTTACAAGAGGGCCTTTTCAAAAAAGTAGCTGGTGTCAAAACCATAGACTGAAATTAAATTCAAAGACATGTATAGTAGTAACCTTCATCAAGCATGACCTCCCTTGTAAATATCACATTGACAACACCTCCCTTAAAGTTAATCCTATAGTCGGATCTGAGAACCTTTGTCAACAGCAAACTGTCTGTTGACTAACACATAGCCAGTATTGTAAGGAATTCTTTTTCATCACACAACTTTTATCAAAGGTAGGTGCCCATGTCCAGAGTGCTGTACTCTCATTAGAAAAATCAATAAACATAATACCCCTTTTGGTATGCATTGTCCAAACACTTGCCACAGGTAGAATAACCTTAATGCATGTGTACTAAAAAGATCAAGGGCCTAAAGCATGAAAAGCTATGCACACAAGTTTCAAAGCCTTGTTGCTCTTTTTGGTGTCATATAGGCTACTAAGAGGAGACCTCTGTTTCACATACAGAGCCTCATTTGTCCATATTCTGTCAGATCTGTTGCACCTTTGCAAGACCAGTAGTTACACCCTTGCAAGACAAATAGTAGTGTGAACACCTACCCAATGATCTCAGTCTGTTGTCCAACATACTTGTTCCTCCAGCAATGTCCTAGTTGTGTATCATAGGGAATACTGCTTCTATAGAGTCATGTTCCAGTCCACATAAAACAAACACTTCTCTTACTCTATTCAAATGCAATTTGGACCTCCAGACGGGAAACTATAAATTCACCCCCCGCTTTAGCACCCATGTTAGGCTTCGTAAGATCCTGGCAGATCAGGAGCCTAGTAAATACCTATTTACCTGTATGTGTCTGAGCATTACACAACATAGACTAATGGTAAAGTCTCCCATGAAAACATTTTAAAATAATATTTGCCAAAGTTCAGGTGGCACAGTGCTAGGTAATCCAAAGGGCTAGGCTTGTAAAAGTTCCAGGGCCATTAGCCTAGTGTACACCTATGAACCTATAATTGCATTTATGATGACCTATTAAGCAGCATGTTGGCTTTCATGACACAGTGCAGTTGGAGGGCTGTGGTTGCAGCTACCACTAGATTGTATACAATTAGCGGTCATTGTGTAATATGTTGTACTGTAGCTTATTAGAGAGGTGAAACCAATTTGACCTTTATGTTTGGAATCCATATCTTAGGCTTTTTGGCATGTGAAAGTATAGGGGGGTGTAAAATGATTCTCACAACTTTTACCATTCTTCCATGATATGATGGTGGTGATTACTGCCTTCTATGACCATTGTTGTACCTGCTATTACTCATTTATTTATTAGTTGCTGTAGTGGTATGTTTAAGGTTGCCCCAGTTATATAAACAAATGCACTGTAGTTGGATCATTTTACTTGACAAATGTTGATGTGGCAGTTTCTAAGATAAATGACTGGTTAGTATTTCACTGACCATATTTTTAGTCAAAAATGCATTTGCGAAACCATATGTACCATCTATCCACAACCCCTTTTTCCCATTTTTGCACATGGGGTTGTGCTGTCACTTCAGCAGTGACAGTCAACTAGAGATAAGCTTTACACTGCTGGGTGGTACACCTGCAACTAATTATAATGAACTGTTGGGTCTCTGTGCTGCTGGGTTAAGTTGAACATTTCCCTTGCTGCATCCTTTCTCCACTTTTATGAAGTTTTATTTTGACATTTATATGCTTTGTAGCTATCGGCTACTTTTGTACCATGTGGAATGAATAGCTGTACTGCAATGGCAGACTGTGATGTTTAGACCACTAGACTGCCAGGGCTATGAGATCATTTGTTTGGCGTCTGTCTGAAAATGGCAGTTGGAAGGACATATGTCTTCTTTACTAGTGGTGCAGCCTTAAAGGATGGTCTTGCATTTTAGTTAGTAGTGGTGTCAGGATTGCTAAGTGTATATTGTGAGCACAAGAATTTTTGTAATGTTTAAATTAGGATAGCTATTTCTGATATTTTTAATTTGTCACTTGCTAGACATCTGGTATTGATTGCGTGCACGTAAATGCTCAGTGAGTATGGAAGCTGATGTGCTTCTTGTCTATGTTAAAATCATAGGGAAATGCCAATAAACCCACAGAGGCATGTGCTGTACTGTTTGCTTGGGAAGTAGGAATACAGCAAATATTTTTTGCATTTAGAGTCCCTATCTTTGGGCCCTAATTGTATAACTAATTTAGTATGCAAAGCATGTCCTTGCAAATGACAATCTCTACTTTATAAGGCTAGCTTTTGCCAAACAAATCTAGTTATCTCAAGATTTAGGAATCCTGTTATTCTTGGAACTCAGTGGTGCTCTACCTTCCAAGTCCATTGTACCTCTCTACTTCAGGCTAAGGCTCCAACTATGCAAATAAGTTCAAAGGGCATGCGTATTGCTGTAGCCATTTCTAAAAAGGATTTCTATGATTGCACTGGAAACCATGGGAATGTAAAGTTGACATCTGCAAATGTAGACTTTAATTACAACATTAAGAAAAGCATTTTTGCATAGAGGCATGCTCCTAATACCCCCTCTTCTCTAATTTTACCATCTCCAAGTTCACTGAACTTTACCCCAAAGATGTCCATCTCATCAAACTGAAATCTTAGTGTGTGATTAAATAGGGATTCAGCTAAATCAGTCTGACAAATCCTAGTACAAAACACAAGAGCTTAGTTTGATCCATGCAGCCTATCAAAAAGTGCACTTTGGTCATATTACATACTTCATCAGCATCAAAAATGGGCAACTAACAGCAGCCTTCTGTAGTTAGTTCCCTGTTGTATACCATCTTTATTACAGAAAGAACAGTATGTGCCCTTCCCCACCTAGAATGATAGCAACTTTTGTGCCATTTAAAACCAATCTTGTCCCCACATCCCAATGAGTTATGCTCTGTAATTATGTTAATTGTAGTCCACCAGGCAGATTCCATCCTTGGTATCCTGTGAGTTTTCTCCAGCACGTGCAGGTAAGCTGTGGTTTATTAGACTTATACAGTTTCAGTCTGACAATGCAGTCTTCCGTAATCACAGTCTTCAGGGAAAACACAGCCATGGCACCATGGACCAGTGGACCAACCTGGTTCAATGAGTTCCTTTACAAACCTGCAATTGATCCTAAAGAATTTGGTGAAGTTGGCATTGACAGCCATGAAGCTAATGAATCCAGAGAACAGCCAGGTGTCCCTGAAAAAAATGCTTAAAAGACTCAAAAGCCTACAATGGGAAGAAGGTTATTTAAATCACTGCCTTAGTAAAAAGTTACTATATTGTTTTGGAGAATATGGTACTTCAACAGGGACACTTTTCTTTTTTTTTTCCCTATAAGCCAGAGTTTTTAGACTGGTAAGGTTTTTCACAGAAGTTTTTTGAGTTGGTTTTCCAGCCACAAGAAAGGACTTTACCTCCATGATTTGGATTGGAAGGCGTTATCTGTTTGATGATCCTCTGTAATTAGGCATTAACATCTCAAATGAGAAAAGAAGCCAGCAAGATGTGCAGTGCTATATATTCCATCATGGCGTACTTCCTGAATCTTCTGCCTGAGTGTATGCATGATCATGCACACATTTAGCATTTATGTCATGTAGTATCTAGCTATATTTGGTTATGGAGGACTGCGTCAGTTGCTTACTTAATTTACAAGTTAATGGTCACATTGTGGGCATAGTATAGGTTGAGTGGTTGCAGAAAGAACAAAGTACTTTTTTCCAAGAATGATGACTGGTGGCTAGGGAAAGTGAAATAGATCACTAGAGTAGTCCTAAGTGGAACGTTCGGGATGCAGGAGGTAGTGATTTTGCTGGTTCTTGGTGGGTTACTGGTTAGTGCAACTCACCATGTAGATGAGCAGCAAATGAGGCAATAGAGAATGTTTTAAAAAATGCTGTACTTTTTCTGTAGGACTATATTCCACAAAACATCATGCAGCTGTTCAGCAAACTGCAGTTTATATAGAGTATGCTGTGTATAGATTAGCTTACACAGTACATAATTTTTACAGTTAGTTGAAATATATAAGCCAA